>NW_025859999.1:705376-828699 GCF_002878395.1 Capsicum annuum
AGAAATAGATAATTAGTTCTCGAAACTAGGCTAAAATATGGGCAAAATATATTGATATAGGCGCGTAATTTCGCCTATCATCAGTTGCCGACGTGATATCCAACGCAGCGCAGCGATGGCATTGACACAATAACCAATGCATCACACCAAGATCGCACCATGTCACTGGAATGGCATGCTGGTAGCTGGGGAAAATATTAACCAATGCGTTAGGTGATGCGGCGCACCAAGATTGTGTTGGTCCACTATATTGGGATTCCAAACATGGTCTAAACGAGGTCAAAAAAATCTACAACTTATCCGAAAACCCCTATTAACATTCCCAATCATGAGTAAACTTAAACAACGACCTTTGAAGCACTTTAAGGTCACGATATTAGATTGTCATCTTTCGAAGTCTAAAAATAAACTAAGTCTGGAAGCTTAGCTAGAATTTTCTAAGCCTGGGACCCCTTAATAAGTTTCGAGGACTGAATTAAGGTAGAAATTTTGTGGTGTCTTACACTTAACATAAGTGGCAGATTAGGATGAACCACAATTAAAATCACTAGTTGATGCTGGTTGTCTCGATATGTTAGAACAACCCCCTTACCACAACTTATACCTAAGTCATTGAGAAAAGAAAGAAGTGCATAAATTTGTTTAATTTTTTGTATCTACAGTATATCTAATGACACTCTACTTATGAGTTTACATAAAAGTTATTAGGCTAACTTAATCATCCCACCATGATAGATAAACCAACTCAACAAATAAACTGTGAAAACCAACTGCAAATGTGGAGAATTAAAATAACAAAAATTCTCAAACCAAAATTCAAAATCAATTGGTAAAGAAGTCTGAAGGATAACAACAATCCCAAAATTCTGTACATCATAAGTCAAGACTTTCAAAAATGAAATAAAATTGGAGTGTCTGGAATATCTCAAACATAACGAAATGACATTAGGATAAAAGAAGAAATCTAAATAACCCACAAAGACAGTATTTCTACCTTTAAGTCTCGAAAGTCCAAAAATTCTCTCATAAATAGGGACATGTAAGGAGCAAAGAAAATAGCAAGAGAGGGTTTGAAAACACACATGCTTAGCTACATCATTTATTGATCCTAAGACAAAATAGTGGGGAGAACCACCCAATAACAACCATCCACAACAATAAAATAATTTGAACTCAGTAAGGCATCACCTAATCTGATAGTTAATATAAACATCAAAATAACAATTAATATTTAAATAGCTCACATTTCATTATAATCCAAGAGAAGGCATAAGGTATTCAATCTCACATTCAGACTATCATATGCCTACTAAGTTAATATTATAAAATAGCTATGATGTGTAAGATGTATGCGAGATACTCAAATATCATAGTTTTGATGAAGATTATGGTGCATGCAGGTACTACCAGTATACACCCGCTTCTCTAAGGCTACACAAGACCAATGGGGAATCATAAGGTCCATATATTCCTTCTATATCCTTCCTCTTTAGACCCTCCAAAGAACTAAATTCAAATTCTATCTAAATGGTCATCGGAGAGCAACTTAATTGAGATACAACCCAAAAGACATCAAATAGTAATAAAAGTAATTCTTATGTTTCAAAACCCTAGAATCCTACCTGAATGCCATCAGAAGGGAGTTATATGACTTAACCAATAAGATGCTTGTGAACATATATGAAATATAAGGATAATTGATTCAAACACAACAAAAATAGATTGCTCAATGACTGAATGAAAATATGTACTGCAATTATTAGTCTTCCCAAAAGTAGAAGCCATTATCCTGCTTATTAATGAATAATAACATAAAAAACTGCTAGTTAATTCATAATCCTTCCCTTATCATTGAGGACATGATTAACAAAAAATTATTAATCGAATCCATTTTATTCTATAACATATAGTCTAGATTTAAAAAGTCAATCCAGTCAAAAAAATTATTTTTTCAATGTTCTACAATGACATAAACTCTTTATTTTCACCTTAATTAACTAAGTTCTTAGTTCCATTTTATCAAATATTTTACACACAAACTTAATTCACCAAAATATGACTACAACTATTAAGTAGCATTCTCCATAATCTCTTTCAACTATATTACACAAATCCACACTAGAAAGTAGAAGAAATAGTCAAAACAAGACAAGTAATCAGTTTTAACCCATCATATAATACTAGTACTTGCATAGATGTTTGTCACTTCACCTATACAAAACTTCTGTAAACCAGTTAGTTTCCTTACAAGACACTAGTAGATAAATATTAAGAATAAGAGCCAAGGAAAGAGTAAGAGTCTATGAAAGACAAATTATCTTGCGGAAGTTGAAAGAATGAAACTAAAGCTTTACCTTTTGAATTTACTCTGAACAAGATTAATCTATTAAATAGAAGTTCTATATAAGAAAACCAAGCTAATGATACACATGTTACCATGCCTAGTGTTGGCGTTCAAAACATTAACTTAAAAGTTAACCCCGGTTTCATGAGGAAAAAATATGAGTTTTTTTGAAAAATCACATTACCTATACTTTATGAAGTTCAATTCTAAAATCTCATTGAAAATTTAGCTGATATTGACTTTGAAATCTTTATTTTATTACACTTGACCAGCGAAACCCTTAATCTGAATTTGAAAAACATAGATTTGAAGGTAAAGTCATAGATTAATTATAGAGAAATGATGAAAATATGATAAAAACTTTTTCAAGGTAAAAATATCAAAATTCCATTTGGAATCACCCAAAAATTGTGATCACAAACTTTAAAAATGAAGGAAAAGGTGATTTCTTTGAAAAAAGAAGATAAAAAGGTTGGAATGTATGGAATGCTTATCGCGATTTTGATTGGTTCCTTCACTATACATTGAAGAACTGAACTCGATAATACCTTGAATGCTATACAAATGTCTTTATAGTTGAACAACTCCTACCCAAGCACGAACTATGTGTAATAGCTCATTACGACGCATCCCCATCTATTCTATTAAGGTTGCCTTGGAAGTTAGTTCTTTATAATTATGGTAAGAAGCATCATAATTAAAAAAACTAAAATCTTACACCAGATCAGTTATGGCTACAACAATAAGTCTAAGAAAAATCTATCTATCAGAACCTGCATCTGAGTTTGGATTATCACAAAAAATATATGATATTGCTATAAGATCAAATGCAACGTTATAGACTGAATGGAGTAGATATAATTTTCAATGGAGGTTGCTTTTGTAATATGTTGATTGAACTCAGCTATAGTCCACAACCACCCAATATTTTGTCTAAATAATTAAAATTACACCAAAAGTCCCATGACCCAAACCAACATGATACTAAGCCAAAATCGACACTCTAGAGCGAATAGAACTAACAATTGTAATATATAATTCTTGGATCTCTAAATAATGACAATCCTTCTAACTCCAAAGCCTCCAAAAATAAGAAAGTTACTTAGTTTTCAATAAACAACCTCAAGAATTATGTCACCCACTTGCATAATTCATAAATAACAATGAGCAACTTTAGGGAGTAGCAAAATGGTTAGAATTGATAAAAGCTTGAATTTTATTAAATGAGTTGCACTATTATCTACCACTAAAACACATCTTCATCATCGAAGGTTTGAGTAAAAAGGTACCCAAACTATAGAGTAGTTTTTAGTACCACATTAAACCTCATACAAATTCTTGCAAGAAAAATGTCACAATCTGAGTCTACACCCTAGACCTAACACAGTGCTTAGAGTCAAAAGAGGCCCCAAGCTAACCCCTAGCCTAGCATAATATAAAAGCTACCTCAATAACTAAATATAATGGTGCAGAATCTAGCTGAATATAAGAATGATTATCTAAAATTAATGTTATTATGAAGAGTCATTACAACAAATATTGTATCTGACCAAAAATATACATCTGAAACATTTATTGTCTATATGAAAGCCATCTTCTATTTGATGAGTTGATAGGATAGGCTCACAAATAACTGAAATAGTCTAAAATTGGAAATTAATACTAAAAAAAATTAAAATATTTTCCTCAGATGAGAAGGAGACACCACTATCTCTTACATAGAGGGTACCTGAAGGCACTGACGATGAGGCCGATGTTCTATGGTAGAACCTATATCATAAGATGATAAAGCACAAAAGAAAGTATATCTTCATTACTTTTATTGTATTAATTAAGTGAGTATACAACGGTAAAATAAGCAAAACAAAATGGGAAATACTAAAATACTGAATTTAAATCCAATACTGAATGCATAAGTTGAACGGCAGAATAATGGCCTTATTATAGATGCAAATAAACTTATATGATTGTGAATGTTGTGAAATCATAGTTTACAAATAATCATAATCATAACTGAGGGTCATGTACAACTACTAAATCTAAATCTCCACATAGGACATATGAGCTAAAAGTGGAGTCTGATGTATACACCCTATTGAGGGGCCTAAAATACCTTTCTAGAATATAAAGGCATAGCTGGTGTGATCACTAAAATGATGAACAACTAGGTGGTCTAGATAAACCTATGATAGAATGTAGTTTTAGGACTTGGGTGGACTGAACCCTTGTACCACTAGGTGCTAAGTACTACTACCATTTTGGCTTAAATCAATAGATAATAACTGAAATAGTAAGATTGAGTTAGAGCACACCTTATCTGAAAGTATTTGAAAGTCTAAATAACTAAAATTAAGTTGTAGGTTTGTAAACTTAAATTAATTACATTTTAATGCTAAAATAAATTACTACGGGTATTTTATGTTAGTAACCAATCAAGCTTTATGAAACACAGCTAAATTCCTATAGAAATACTATAAATCATAATGCTAAAACCAACAATTATGAGTATTACGTGTTTATTACACACCAAGCTTTCTGAAATAGAACTAAATTATGTTGAAATACTACACATCATGTACACCAATAAAGTAATGGAATACTTAGCCATTCTAGGTGTAAAATCATGATAAATATTTAATTACTATAAAATAGTCATAAAGGGTTGAAATATAAGGGAATTCTTAAACTGAATGAGAATCTTAACTCAGATCATGGTAAAACTGAGAAGATTTGAGTTATTTAAGACTTATTCGGTGAAAGGATACCCATTTATTAAATTCCCAAAACCTGTAGAGTTCTTGCTAAAATATGACTGATATTGAGCTTGAGAAGGAAACCTAAGTTTTTTCTCACTGGAAGTGATGAATCACCTTTTGTTAAAGTTTACCAAGTTTCTTAGAAGAGGATGAATGTAAGGGTCAACATGCCTTTTCATCACTCTGAAAATGTACTTAAAACAATGTAGTTTATGTCTGGGGAATAAGAAAAGTATGAAAACACCTCTAGGACCCTATTATTAAAAACAACTAAATCACGATGATAGAGTCTCTATATGACTCATCGTCCGCTACAATAGTTCTACATCTGAGTCATCATGTGGAGACTAGGTCTAGAAAACCTATTATCGTGACCCACAACAACTCCTCATGAAGAGATGTTGTCACTGGGTAGAGTTTTTTACTTTTATTGGATTTATTTAAGATAGGAGAAATGATGACTCATTATGATAGACAATGACATGAGTCATTGTTACTGAAATGGATCTTCCATCCATAAAGACATTTGGTAACTACACTACAAATGATTGATGAGATGCTATATAAAAAATCTGCCAATTCCTTATTGGAATAGTCATTCTATGGGTTTTCCTATGGGCTTTAACTATTTTTTTTATTTCTTGAAGGAGGCCTTAAGAACTTTCGAGATATTACTATTTCGCCTTTAAAAACATTTGTCCTTGAGTGAAGAATAATTTAATAACCCTAGTCAGATCTTGCATTTCCATACTTTTTGTCATTTAGAGCTTCCCTATATATGCCCTAAATCATTTGTGTCTTTCTATAGCTGAAAATTTAGTTATCAGGCAATTTTTTAGAGTTTTATAAACAATTATCAAGTTTAAAGTCTTTGCTAGTAATGATTGATTATCGGGCATAAATATTAGGTTAATAACCTTGTATGCCAATCTTAACAATCCCATTAGTTCAGCTGGTGCATGGACTCAACTGGTGCATATGCTAAAGTGGATCTTTGTTCACTTTAGTAGAGGCCACATAAAATGTCATGCTATCACTTTAAAAGTCCATTCATCCTTTAGCGGTGACTGCTTAAGTGGGAGGGCATCTAATGGAGTGGGAGAGTGAGAATCACTTTAAAAAACCAACGGTAATAGCCAGCTAAACCCAAGAAACTCCTAATATCTAATAGAGAGAATGGTCTAGTCCAGTTTCTTACCGCCTCGGTCTTTTGTGGATAAACTCTAATGCCATCACTGGAAGTAATATGGCCAAGAAAAGCTACTAATCTTAGCCAGAGTTCGGACTTACTTAATTTAGCGAACAACTGGTGAGCTCTAAGAGTTTGAAGTACTATTTTAAGGTGGTCTGCATGATCATTTTCACTACAACAGCAATGAAGAATGTCATCAATAGAGTCTATGACAAAAATATCCTATTAATGTTTGAACACTCGGTTCATCAGGTCCATTAAGGCTATTGGGGCACTGGTAAGATCAAAGGACATGACTAGAAATTTTTAGTGACCATACCAGGTTTGTAAAGATATTTTTGAAATGTCACATCTCTGACACAGAGCTGACAATAACGTGATCTGAGGTTTATTTTTGAAAAATAGCTAGCACCCTGAAGTTAATCAAACAAGTCATCGATTCGAAAAAGCGGATATTTATTCTTGACTGTGACTTTGTTTAAATAATGGTAATCTATGCACATTCTGAGATAACTGTCTTTCTTACGCACGAATAGAACAGTTGAGCCACATGAGGAGATGTTGGATCTGTTGAATACCTTATCTAGGAGATTCTTTAACTATTTTTTAACTCCTTGAGTTATGCCAGAGCTATTCTATATTGTGGAATAAATATAGGGTAAGTATCTGGGAGAAGGTCTATTCCGAAGTCAATTTCCTTTCAGGGAGAAACTCCGGGGAGATCTTAAGGAAATATATATGGGAATTCATTTGCTACTGGAACTGAATCAAGAGTTGGAGTCTATGAGTTTGAGTCATTGACATGTACTAGATGGTAATTACACACCTTTGATATCATCTTTCTCGTGCTAAGGTACTGAATCAATTAACCCCTAAGAGTTGTAGTACTACACCTCCATTCAACGACTGGTTCATTTGGAAACTGAAAATGAACTATTTTATTTCTACAATAAACTGAGGCATAGCATGAGTAGAGCCAATCCATCCCAAATATGATGTCAAAATCCATCATCTCTAATATCATGAGATCAACTAAGGTAACTTTTTGAGATATTATGACCAAATAGTTACTGTATACCTATCTGACTATAATGGAAATACCAATTGGGGTAGACACTAAAAAGGGCTCTGCTAGAGTTTTGGTAGTGACACCAAAGTTGACAGCTATATATGGAGTTATAAAAGAAAGAGCAGCTCTAGGGTCTAGTAAAGCATAAACATATATGTGAAAGACCTACAACGTACCAAAAACTACGTTAGGAGAATTTTCTTGATCTTGGTGGGACCGAAGAACATATAATTTGTTTGGACGCTGACCACTGGTAGCACTGAATCGACACCCTGCTAAGTATGGCGAGTGGATGGAAAAGACGACTGATGGGACTGGCCTTTTTGGAGCACATCCTTAACTTTTTGAGTAACTAACCGACACTCCCAAAATCAATAACCTAGATTGCCACACCTGAAGAACACTTCATTACCCACTCTACACTCACCCATATGGTATCTTCCATATTTCTAACATAGAGGATTTGTACGAGCACTGTTAACACTAACATGGGACTTAGATCCTGGTGCCCTATCCCTGTTGTTATTTTTTAAATTTAGGTACTGAGGCACTGGCTAAAAAGGGTGTTGGGGTTATAGCCCTCTGATGAAACTGAGGACGGTTACTACTTTCTGAATTTGGTTGATTGAAATTAAAACAAACTATCATAGATCCCTTGTTTCCTATTTCCCTATTCTTAATCTTTTGCTCCTCTATCTATTGATCATGGACCATCAGCCTAGATAAGTCAATCTCAATAATAAGCATAGCGGTCCTACACTCTTTGACCGAACTATCATATACGCTAGACACAAACTTACTTATCTTTGACCTGTTATTCGCTACCATATAAGGTATACCTAGTTAACTTAGTAACCTTAAGGGAATACTCCCTCATGCTCTTACTTTCCTGCCTCATGTTAATGAACTCTAACACTTTGCCCACCCTTAACACTAATGGGAAGAATTTATCTAAGAAAACTATGACAAACTCTTCATATTCTATAGGCCCTGCATCTATAACCTATCAAATTTCCAGTGCTTAAACCAAGTATGGGCTATATCCTGCAACTGATATGCAGCGAACTCAGCACTCTGACTAGATGTCATCCCCATAGCATCAGTTAGCTTTTACATCATATCTAAGAATTCCTGTGGATCCTCTTCAGACATGGATCCCATGAAAGAGGTAGGATTCATCTATGTGAAATCCTAAATTCTAGTTGCAGCAATATTGGCCACTGGGTTTGCCAAAATAGTAGCTTGCCATTCTTTTTGTGCTGCTACGGAGTTTGCCAGACTAGTGTACACAGCTCTGAATTCTTCATGAGAGACATGCTCGTCCAGAGGATCTGTGTGGATGGGCTGAGAAGCTGGATGGTTTCCTGTTCTTCTTCCATTTTTTTTGGGAGGCATGTTCTATAAATGGAAGGAAGAAATCAATTAGATTGAGATTTTAACTTGTGCTCATGCTCACTCATACGACATGAATACTGAAAGAAGGAAAACTTTTCCTAAATACCTTGAAGCCTCTCATCCATAAGTGTGGTGCGCTACACACCCATACACAAGACTCTACTCAACGTGGCTTTTAGACTTCCTAGGAAACTTTCAAAACTGTCTCTGATACCAAGTTTGTAATGACCCAGAACGACCCCCTAGTCGTCACACAGTGCTTATACTCCCAAGGGACCACAAGCTAACCTATGAGCTGGTACCTGATGTTAGCAATAGAAAACATGATCATAAATGAAGAAAAATTCTGACATGCCATAATGTTTTAATAACTGAATTTAAAATTGAAAGATGAGTCAATAGAAACAGCTTACTGAATCTGAAAAAATAATGATAAACTGGATCACTAACTTTAATATCTGAATAATGAATAACTAACTCTAATGTTTGACGAGACTCTAAAACTAACTGACATAATATGAGTAGATGGGATAGGTTCCATCTAACTCCAACTAACTACTAATTGAGAAATGAGATAAATTAAGCATGTCCTTGAAGTATGAGGACTCACCACTGAGTAGATGGGATAGGTTCCATCTAACTCCAACTACCTTTAAGTATCGCAAAAGAAAGGTATTTAATGAATACTTTGAATCTACTTGTATGCTAAATGAGATTGGCTGATATGCTTTGTTTCATTAACAAAACTAATAATTAACGGAATCAGAATGTAAAATATGGATTACTGGGTAGAGAACATGGAATCTGTATATACTAAAAATAGGGAGAATCTGTAAATACTGAGTACGCATAAAAGTCTGTAAATACTAAACATATAAGAAAATTTGTAGACACTGGGATGCATGACCAAGCATATAACATGGACTGAGTAAAATCTATAAACTGAAATACTGAAAAATACTGATATCTATACACTTTGGTTAAGTAACTCTAAGATTGCATAATTAAACTGAGACAGTAACTAAGACTTTAATAAGGGTGTCAAGCTTGAACTAATGGGTGACCTCTGCGAGATAGTCAATCCTAATCTGACGGGTAACTTCTCATGCCCTATGCTGGCTACGTAGTTTTGGAGTATAGGGACTGTTAAAAACGATTCTTCCTATCTAATAGGGAAGATGACATCCCTACACTCGCTTGATGTTAATTCTTACTCCCAACTGAAAGTCACTAAAATAGTAGACTATTGTGTGTTTAACTAACTGATATATTACTATTGTGATACCGCTCATAGTATGTTCTGAAGACTATTCTATAATGTACTGAGACTAGACTAAGTAAACATCTATGGATTTTGGTTATTTAATACCCCCAAGACTCAAAATAATAATAGTAAAATGTCACTAAAGCTTGAAGGACAAAACATGAAGGATTTTATTAAAATCAATCACTCTTGTAGGCATTTTATTAAACACTTGTAGTCTATGGTTCAAAGAAATCATAGAAATGTCCTAAAACATATAGAAATAGCATGAATCTGACATATTAAAGTCAAATCATAGTCTTGTTTAATAAATAATAACATTAAAATATGCAGTATTGAATAATAACAATAATTTCATGGTATCATGGTTTAAAATCATAGTTCATAGAGATTTATGGGTAAATCACAATTTAAAACATAATAACTTGAAAAGATTATAACTTGGTGATTAAAATGGGTTACTTAGACATACCTTAATTGATGGATTTCATGAAGTCTTTTGGGATTGACCTTGAATTTGAGAGATAGTATTCTTGATTGGGAGAAAATGCCTTTTTATTTGTGGGAAATTAATTAAAGAATGATTTTAAAATATTTTTAGGGCTTAAATAGCACACCTGGATTGAATAAAATAATGGGGAAAGGACTATTTTATCCTTGAAAGGAATATTAATTTTTTTGTTGAATTTTTTTAAAATGGGCACCTAGCGTAACGCGGCGCGATACTGACAACTAGGAAATGGGCTGACGGTGCAATGCAAAGAAATTATGGCTCCCCTTTGATTCTGCTTTACACCATTGGTGCGGCGCACTATAATTGCGCTGCCTCACTGGAATTGGACAATTATGAACTAGTCCTACGACGTGACGTATGACTATCACGAAGCAATACTGGCTATTGACAATTTCTATTTACACTGACTCCGTGATGTGCTAAGGGTCAAAATGATAGTGTTTAACGACTGAAACTTAAAATCCCCATAACTTCATAACCAGTTATCGGATTTAGGAGAATTTTATATCGTTGAAAGCTAATTAAATTTCCTACACAATGGCAGGCTCTAAACTGAAAAATAATGAGTGTTTTGAAAATTAAAAATATGAATAGTCACCTATTGGGACATAGATTATGCTAGGGAAATACAGGGCATTACAACTAGCTGGAGACTTTGAATTCTCTAAGTCTCCGCAGACCCCTTAGTATTTATCCAGAATCACACGAACCCAAACAAACAATGCTACCCTATCAAATTTGACACTCCAGATTCAATGGCTATATAATATTATTAAGAAAACATCATTTTTGAAATGAGGGTCGAAATGAGATATTAAAGACATAAAACCATACCAACCATTTTAATACACTAAATTTAACGTTCATGATCTGCTAGCATAGTCCATTTTGCCATCCGATGTACATACCAACAAATATTGATTGAAGTCACCTAGAAGGTTTTCAAGCCACCAAAAACTACAATATCACATTAATCACATCAAAACATATTGGGAATAGTTTCAAGCATTCCCACACCACAAAAATGCAACATGCAACCACGAGGAGGTGTAGAATGGCTCTGGCATAACTCAAGGAGTTAAAAAATAGTTAAAGAATCTCCTAGATAAGGTATTCATCAGACCCAACATCTCCTCATGTGGCGCACCTGTTCTATTCGTGCATAAGAAAGGCAGTTATCTCAGAATGTGCATAGACTACCGTTATTTGAACAAAGTCACAGTCAAGAATAAATATCCGCTTCCTAAAATTGATGACTTATTTGATCAACTTCAGGGTGCTAGCTATTTTTCAAAAATAAACCTTAGATCACGTTATCATCAGCTCTGGGTCAGAGATGTGACATTTCAAAAATAGCTTTTCAAACCTGGTATGGTCACTTAAACTTTCTTGTGATGTCCTTTGGTCTTACCAGTGCCCCAACAGCCTTAATGGACCTAATGAACTGAGTATTCAAACAGTACTAGGCCATGTTTGTTATAGACTCTATTGATGACATTCTTCATTGTTGTTGTAGTGAAAATGATCATGCAGACCACCTCAAAATAGTACTTCAAACTCTTAGAGCTTACCAGTTGTTCGCTAAATTAAGTAACTTTGAACCCTGGGTAAGATCAGTAGCTTTTGTTTGCCATATTACTCCCAGTGATTGCATTAGAGTTGATCCACAAAAGACTGAGGCAGTGAGAAACTGGCCTAGACCATTCTCTCCATTAGATATTAGGAGTTTCTTCTATTTAGCTAGCTATTACCGTTGATTTTAAAAGTGATTCTCGAATCCCCAGTCAAACTCTATTCTAGATATAGAAAATATGGTGCATCAAGTATATGGTGTGACCCCGATCGCAAAGGGTAAATTATGATCGCTATATAAAATTTACCCTATGTGACAGATCATGATCATGAAGGGTAATTTATGATTGCCATTTGCGATATACCTTTTACCATTATTACGATCACAATGGGGAAATTGCAATCATGACTTCTACCTCTAATGTCATGTATCACGATTTTGAGTCTCGAGTCATGATAGCTTCACTACAGAACATGGAAAGCGTAGAAATACCATATTCTAGCCCATTTTTGATATTTCTTCTTCCAGTCTCTTGAAACTAAAATCCTAAATCATTTGGTAGCTTAAAATTGGGGCTTGAGGGTCATTTAGGAGCTTGTCTAACACTTGTTTAAGCGATTATCTTTTGATTTGTTGTATGATTTGACCCTTTTCATGTAGGACTTTTCCTTTTCCTATTAAAAAATTGCAAAACCTTGGAGGCTAGATTTTGGCCCCAAATTAGCATGAATTTTACCCATTAATTTGGGTAATGGCTCTTTATGCATGAGGGAATGTTGGGTTAGTATTGGAAAAATGAGTTTTCATAAATAGGACCCACATGGGATTTTGGTGTGATTGTTGGACTACAAGCACAATGGGGCAATATGGATATCATTATTCTCGTATTGATGAGCAGAATGGGTTTTGATAGCTCTGCAAATTGCAGAAGCTTCTCAGAAGGGAAAAACAATGATTTAGCGAATCTTTTGAGCTTTCTTTAGAATCCAGGTATGCTAGGTTTTACCCCTGATAGATTGAGATATTTCAAAGTATGTTTATGATATTTTGTTAGATTTAGGATGGGTTTTAGGTGTTGGTGTGATAAATAGCAATACATCGGTCAGTTGGACCATTTAAATTATTTTGATACCGTTTTTGGCATAGTAACCCTGGTTAGTCATATCTTAGGTAAATGTGACCTTTTAGGCTCTTATTTAGGATGGAAATACCATAGTTACTCAATCAATGAGGAGATTACCATAGCCACTTGAGTTGAGGATGAAACTTAGTCAAATTGCCATTTTTTTAGGTATAATTGACTTAATTGCTCCAAATTGGGATGAATTGCTATCCTAGATCTAGGTATGGCTAGTTTAACATCTAATAGTGTATTACATACCTTCTCCTTGTTTGGGTTAGATATTTTATTATCAAGGATTTTGGGGGTTTAGAAGTAGACTCTTCGACCCACCTTAAGCTAAGACTTGTGATAGTTATTGAAGATTCTTTTTCATGCTTGTGTTTATCTTGGCAATGATTATTATGGCGATACTTAAATGCCTTGGCATTTGTTGGTTTTGATGGATGATGTTGGAGGTAATGCTTAAAGACTGTGAAATGAATCAGTTATTAATTAAGCTTATGATCAGCTATTTAATATGTTTTTGAATAAGCCCTTGATTATGAGATTTGTTAATACTTTAATTAGGACATCGATTGCACCATTGGGTATACGATTGACTAAGTCAACGATCATGTCTACTAATTATGTCACTAATCATGCTAATGACTATAGAAGTGATTATGTTATTTTCTATGCTAGTGGCCATGTCAAAAGTCTTTACTAGTGATTTTGCTATTGGTTATACGAATGTGCATGCGTGTGGGCTCCTGTGGTGATTGTTCTATCAATTTTTCTAAGGATCATGATTATCAACTATATTTGCAATTATGTCATGGATTATGCCATAAATAAATTATAGATTATGCTATGGGTAAGCTAATAATAAGCTACCTATTATGTTAATGATAATTATTTGACTATGCTATTGATGAGTTATTGCCTATTCTAATGATCATAATTATGAATTATGTTAGCGATCTTACCTATTGACTATAATAGTGGCTTCAATATTGATTATACTAAGAACCATGTTTATTTATTATATTAGCGACCATGCTATCGATTTTTCAAAGATCACATGTATTTATTATATTAGTGATCATGCTATTAATTATTCCATAATCTATGGTAATAATGATATGACTCACAGAATAAGTCTGGATATTTTTTATTCTATGAATTACACAAATATCTGTTCATCTACGGATAATAATGATGATAGGATTAGTGAGACCGGATGTAAGTCCGGAGGATTGCTGTGATATTGATGATATTATTAGTGATGATGAAGATGATATTGATGATGATATTCAAGGTGATATCATTCATAATACTTAACAGTTTGAATTTTGATATACATATTATACTATGATGGTACACTTATTATGATACGTTGATATCCGGGTGTGAGATTGACAATAGTGATTCTAACTAAGTATGAAAATGAGGAAATAGTTTTAATGTGGATTGGTATGAGTGGATTCTAGTGGTATTGTATTTAGTTGATAAATTGTGACTAGTTAATAAATGATATATAGCTGATATATGAGGATTTGTTGATAACTTATGACAAATTGATAAATGGTGATGCCAATATATGAGGATTACTTGATAACTAATGAATAGTTGATAAATGTTGATTATCCTATATATGAGGATTAGTTAATAACTATCATGAACTACTAGAAATTACCCCTATGGTGATGGTTGTAAAATCGTTGCCATAGACAACAAAATCGTTGCCATAGCTATACCACAACAATTTAGTAAATATCCTATATGTGGGCATTGCGATAGACCAATGGCAATGGTTTATGCGACAGCTGGTTAAAACCGTTGCCATAGGTGAAGCCATTACATCAGGATTTTTGACTTATTAGGATGCCTCTTTTCATCTATTACAATAGTTAAAAATTGTTGCAATAGATTCTATTTTAGCGACATTAAACCATTGCAATAGCATTTATTGTGATGGTTTTGTTATTCTATTGCAACGATTTATGAGTATCAAATACAACTATTTCAGTAAACTATTGCAACAGTTTTATTGGTCTTTTGCGATGATTTTTGACTACCTATTGTAATGGTTTATTAATCTATTACAATGATTGTTGCCACATGTTATTAAATAGAAACTATTTATATACAATAGTCACTAGTATTAATGTAAATCTTTATTTACATACAGAATAAATTATAATACAATATGTAGACATCACAAATTAAAAAGTACACATGATTACTATCTGAATACAAAATAATGTTTGGGGTCCAAACACTCCTCATGGACAACAAATAGCTCTACTCATAAACACAATGAAGTAAACTTCCTAATCATAAACACATTCTGAACAGAAGAAGTGGTCAACCTAAAATAAATGTTGTTTCAAAATATGTTTGTGCTGAGAAAGGTGTGAAAACTGATGGCTAGCTATTGTCATGTAGGGATGTGATACGTCTTTGCTTCTGGATTATAGCGGAGGTATAATATCAAAAAAAAATCAAATGCCCATAGGAATTCAGCTCGTGGATTTGATGTCATTGATGACATTAAATCTGCACTGGAGAAGGAATGCTCTCAAATAGTCTCTTATGCTGATAACTTAGCAATTTCTATAAGGGACTCCACTATTTTGGTAAATAAAACATATATTGTTTTATCAGACTACTTTTTTATGAATAAAAAAAAAAAAGCTTACCTTTTAGGTTCATACAGACTGGTGGACCAAACTGGGATGTTCCAGTTGGAAGAATGGACTCTAGAAGCGCCAATTTAAGTGGCTCAAATAATAATATCCCCGATCCAAACAAGACATTTGATGCCATTCTCTCAAGGTTCAAAGTACTTGATCGTTTTGACTTTTTATCTTTTTCTGGTAAATGTTACTCTCTTTTCTTTGCTTGCTTAATTTTGCTAGACTAGTTATCTCACGTGAAATTATAGTTAACCCTTATAAATCGCAATGCAGGCAGTCACACAATTGGAAATTCAAGATGTACCAACTTTAGACAAAGGCTCCACAACCTGTCAGAAAATAATAAACCAGACTTAACTATGGATGACTCTTACGCTTCCCAACTGCGCAATAGATGCCCAAATCCGGTGGTGACTAGAACCTATTCTCCTTGGACTTTGTTTCACCAGCAAAATTTAATAATGGCTACTTTAAGAACTTGTTGGCTTTAAAGGGCCTACTGAACTCTGACCAAGTTCTTGCTACTAAGAGTCAATCATCATTAGCCTTGCTGAAACAATATACAGAGAACAATGCTCAAAATTATGTATAAATTTACTCGCATTATATATATAGTTTTAGGCAGATGTAGGAGTATTAGACAATAATCTATAGATAGAAGAGCAAAATCTAACCTGCTCATTAAGAAAATATGATGAGATAGAATTTACTGAATAAGAATTTAGCTTAAAATCCCTCTGCACAACATGCGAATCAAGAAAATAACTGATTTAGTGATATTCATTGTTTTCCTAAGAAAATTTATTTGTACAATAATTAAAACATGTTATAGCTATAAATAATAATGAACAAAACACAAAATAAATCAAATTGGACTATCCCTTCTATTGTTATTTCTTTACTTTCCGTTGTTCCATGTTGTCTGGAACACAAAACACATATATATCAGTCCACAACTTCTCAATATTTTTTGATAAAGTTAGGTTCACTAAGAGCAAAACTCAGTTGCATGTATATGTCACATGAAGGGATATTTTCATTTGTCAATTTTGATTGGACAGAATCACACCTTTTGTCCGTCGCGACCTTTTTTTTTGTCCCTTTAGAAAAAGGTGCATAAAAAGAATCACACCTTTTGTCCTTCGCTTCTAGACGAGCAGTAGAAGACTAGCATTTCAAGTAACCAGGCCAAAATTCTAGCTATTTCTGAACCCTGCACTAGTTTTGAGAACACATAAAGGTCAAAGCTTATGATACACTAGACATTTATAAAGAAACCCATTACAACCAATATCTACCTAGCAGAAGAAGCAATAATTTGGAATTCTTAGCCCAAGATATTGTGCTCTAAATGTATTGGATGATGTTTTCCTTTAAATATTGCCATAGTATCGACTATTCTCTGAAAGGTAACAAACACAATGCAGTCACTTTCTATAATACCCTATATTTTCCTAGCCTAGATTAACCCTTACTACATGGGTTATCCTAAGTAAAATTTTTGAAATACTCAGTAATTTTCACAAATTAGAGCTTACCATTTCATAGGAAATTCAATTAGCATTCAAATGATATAAAATTTGCCTAAATCCGACAATCGGGTAAGAAGTTATGGTGATTTTAAGTTTCAGTCATTAAACATCGTCATTCATGCTAGTAGTGCATCCCAGAGTGTGTCAAAATAGCAATTGTTAATTTCTAGTGTGGCTCCACGATATTGGCATGTCGCACCATTGACCCAGTTCACAATTGTCCTTTTCCAGTCTTCAAACGTGATACCACTGTGTCACGATGCACTTCCAGCTCACAAACAAAGTAGCAACATAATACCACCGCATCTTGCAACCATGAAAATTACCAATCATCATTTTCCTATGGCCTAACGCGATAGTGGCACGTCACACCAGGGTCCAGATCGGTAAAATTTCACAAAAAATTAAAGTTTCTCCCTGGGTTAAAACCGTCTTTTCTCATGATTTTATTCAGCCCAGATGTGGGATTTAAGCCCTAAAAATGAGTACAACCCTTCATTTTTCACTTTTCCCAAACATTAAAGGATAATTCTCTCTCAAGAATCAAGGTCAATCCTAATAATTTCTCCAAGAACTCATCAACTTATGGTATGTTAGATGTTCATCCATGGATCTTTACCTTCCATGGAGCCCAAGAATCCTTTTTTAAAATACAAGATTTATGATTTATGATTTTTATGTTTGAATTAGATTAAATTCATGTTCATGATGTTCTTTGAGTTTTAATTCATGATTTAGATTACAAGTTTCAAGAATTTAATACCCAATAATTTAGCAGTTTTCTTAGAGCTAGTGTCAGCTATAGAATAATATTATTTATGGCACGATCAATACTACTCTCGGTCAATTACAGAACTCAGTAGAACTCTGTCAGTCACACAAATTAGGAAAACTTTGTAATCTCAGTATCAGTCTAGTCCAATTCAGTGTATTCAGTCCAGTTGGGAGTAGGATTCAGCACCGAGTGAACAAAAGAATGGGGGCTCACCTGCCAGTAGATGGTGTGATCCTTAGAAGCAATTCTTGCATTCTAGAACTACATAGCCAGCATAGGTTGAGACATCAAACCTACCAGTTGAGGGTTGATAAGGTGCTCTACCTGCCAGTAGAGGGTACCACTATTCTCTTTTAGGGAACCTACCAGTAGAGGGTCACTATTTAGTTTGTTTTTACACATGGCATGGTATTGAAACCTTTCCAATTGATGTTACAGATTAGACCCTTATTAGTTCAGATTGGGACATTTCGGTAAGATGATTACCTCCCACAGTTTCAGTTTTAGTCTCATTCTTCAGAATAGAACTTAGCTCAGTTCTATAGAATTAAGACTGTCAGGTTCAGTCACTCAGCTATCAGTAATTTAGATTATTAGTAATATCAAATTATTAGTATATATAGTTTTCAATTATCATATTCAGTTCCATTATACTTAGTTACAGTATGCGAAGTGTGTTCAGTAGTTACAAATCCTCCTTATATTTTGTCCAGCTCTTGCATATCATTTAGTTAGTTATTGTTCATGCATATGAACCTATGCATTCAACCTTACCTTATTTAGTATACCTGTACATTCCTACGTACTAATCAAATACATATTTCTTGTGCTATGATATTTTATATCACAGCTTCAAAGGCTCAGGTTCCTGACCATGCTTAGCCAGATTCAACCAGCAGTAGCAGATTTAGTAGTGAGTCCTCATCTATCGAGGATATGCTTTTATTTTAGTACTTCAACTTAGGATTATTTTAGTAGATGATGTTAGTTTGGGGATTATCCCATCAACTCTATTTTTAGATAGATTCTATTAGAGGCTTTTCAGACTAGATACAAATAGTATTTTAGATTCAGATATTATTATTCATTATCAGTATTTTAGATGTTGTGAAACTTATGGTATTTCAAAAGTTATTCCGTATTTATTTCTGTATTATTACTCAGTGCTCACAGCAGATATCATTCATAGGTTAGCTTCTCGTCCTTCGGGGTGGTAAGCACTGTTTGATGACTTGAGGGTAGTCTCGGGTTATTATAAACTTGGTATCAGAGCCTAATGTTCAATAGGGTCCTAAGGAGTCTAAAAACTACATCACGTAGAGTCTTGTGCATGGTATTGTTGAACGCCACACTTATGGACATGAGGCTATGACATATTTTAGGAAATTTTTCCCTTTTTTAATTTCTCAGATCATGCTATAGATAGGTCCTCTAAGAAAGTTATACAGATCCACATCTTTGTCTATTCTTTCTAGCCCTGCCTTGTTTTCAAGGTAATAGTGATATTAAAGATCGATCAATCCTTACAAATAAAGATTTCTCAGGCAGTTCCTTACAGAAATTAATGGGATTTTATGCAGGCTTAAAAGTATCCCATCAGTTCCCTCATGAGTAATAAAAATTTTATTCATGATTCATGAAAAAAAATTGTGCATCTAGCCAAAGTCAGGTGTTCTTTTAGATATCTTTCAGAATCCTATGATATCATATGACCTAGAGTTAAAAGCAAGGACCCAGAGGTTTAGCAATAGCAAAATGGGGATAGTATTATCTAAATTTTAGTAGATTATATTTCATAGGGCTAGTTGTACGAAAGGAGCATTAGTAGGCTTGAGGAAATGTATGCGAGAACTTAAGTTTGTTGATTTGAAATAAATGTTGTGGATATGATACTTGCAGGCTATGAGGAAAGTAGTATGTTTATTAAAAATTTTCGGATGTCCATGATATGTGTTAGAATATAAGTTTGAATCTTGGAAGATTGAGCTAGTTGAAGGAAGAATGAGAATTCTAAGATTTATCGGTGATAATGTTACTCTATGATGATTGTTGGGGCTATAAGATGCTAGGAATTTTGTATCAAAAGAAACTACTAGCAGTGGACCTTACGTTATCAAGAGTATTCCTTCAAGATGAGTTCAGTCGGTATGAGTTTTATTGTATCTCAGACACTAAAAGTATAGTGGTGATAGTTTAGTTTGGAGTTTATTAAGTGATAGATTTAGAATGATGACTTTAAGCTAAGCGAGAGATGGTATTACAGTAAATGGTTGAAGACTATGCATACTTACAATTCCTAGTATAAGGAGTTCTAGTTTACTCTGTACTATGAATCTGGTTCCATAAGTTTAGAAATTGCAAACTCAGGTCATGCAGTTCATGACACACTTATTTATGTTTCCTAGTATGCTCAGTTCCTATGACTTATGTTACGCTCTTAATGGTCTATGAAGTTTAGTTTATGTCATGTGCTCCTTAGGCCTCAGTAGCTTATCGAAGTCATTCAGTCGTCTTTCCGTTAGATGGTGTCTCATACATCATCACAATCTTCCTTAAACCTACTCAGTCCCATATTAAATACCATTACAAAATTGTTATAAGTTACCATCTCATATTATTCTCGTGTCAGTCATGTATTTTATGAATTAGTTTTTGCCATTTAATCATGCATCAGATATGCATGTTCAGTATGTAAGTTTATTCTATCAGACCAGTCATGTAATCATGCTTCAGTTGTACATGTCTAGTTCAGTATGTAAACTCAGTCTATCCATACTCTCTAAGCTTAACTAGCCACATTCGAGGACAAATGTTCCTGAGGGGAGATATTGTAATACCCCTAATTTCCCTAGCCTAGATTAACCGTCAGTACATGGATTTTCCTAGATAAATTCATTGAATAAATCAGTAATTTTCAGAAGTTAGACCTCTCCATTTTGTAGGAAATTTAATTAGCTTTCCAACGATATAACATTTGCCTAAATCCGACAATCGGGTAAGACGTTATGGCGATTCTAAGTTTTAGTCGTTAAACATCATCATTTAGGCTGGTAGTGCATCATGGAGTGTGTCAAAATGGAAAATGTCAATTTCCAGTGTTGCTTCGTGATATTGGAACATCGCTTCATAGACCCTATTTACCATTGTCCTTTTCTAGTGTTCCAATGTGATACCACTGCGTCGCGATGCACTTCTAGTTCACAAACAAAGTGACAACACGATACCATCGCATCGTGCAGCCATGCAATTTACCAGTCCTCATTTTCTAGTGGACTAGCGTGATAGTAGCGCATCGCGCTAAGGGTCCAGATCGGTAAAATTTCATGAAAAATTAAAGTTGCACACAGGTTTAAAACAGTCTTCCCATGATTTTATTGCATCCAGATGTGGGATTTATGCCCTAAAAATTTGTAAAGCCCTTCATTATTCCCTTTTCCCCAAATTCAAAGGATAATTTTCTATCAAGAATCAAGGTCAATCCCAAGAATTTCTCCATAAACAGATCAACTTAAGGTATGTTAGATGTTCATCCATGGATCCTTACTTTCCATGGAGCCAAATAATCATTTTTCAAAATACAAGATTTATAATTTATGATTTCCATATTTGGATTAGATTGAATTCATATTCATGATGTTGTTTGAGTTTTAATCCATGATTTAAATGATAAGTTTGAAAAATTGATTCTAGTATGTGTTGAATTATTTAATATTCATGATAAACCCTTCAATTTTAAAGTTGATTGTTGTAACCATGTCAACCCTAAGTGTTTATGATTTAATTAACCAAGTATGCTTCTTAAGTATTTGATGAAATGTCTCTATGAATGAATTATGACCAACTGAACATTGTTATATTATTCAAGATTATGCTTTTCTTTACTTTTCGTGATATTGCATCCTTGGGGTACCGAATACCCGATAATTTAGTTGTTTACTTAGAACCCGTGTCAGCTACAGAATAACATCAGTCATGTCATGATTACTACTTTACTCAGTCAGTTATAGAAATCAGTAGAACTTTGTCTGTTATAGAACTTAGGAAAACTCAGTAATCTAAGTTTCAGTCCAGTCCATTCCAGTATATTCAGTCAGTGTATTTCAGTGGCGAGTAGGATTCAGCATCGAGTGAACCCAAAGATGGGGGCTCACCTGCCAGCATAGGGTGTGATCCTTAGAAGAAATCCTTACATTCTAGAACTACGTAGCCAGCATAGATTGATACATCAAACCTGCCAATTAAGGGTTGATGAGGTGCTCTACCTGCCAGTTAAGGGTACCACCGTTCTCGTTTAGGGAACCTACTAGTAGAGGACTACTTTTCAACTTGCCTTTATCGGTTGCACGGTACTTACACCCTATCAATTAGGGCTACAGATTGGACCCCTACTAGTTCAAATTATGGCATGTCAGTTAGATGATTACCTCCTACAGCTTCAACTTCAGTCTCAGTATTCAGAATAGAACTCAGTTTAGTTATACAGAATCAGGACTATTAGATACAATTACTCAATTATCAGTAATTCAGATTATTAGTAATCTCAAATTATCAGTATATTCAGTTATCAATTATCAGATTTATTTCTAGTATACTCAGTAATAGTATGCATAGTATGTTCAGTAGTTACAGATCCTCCATGTATGCTATCTAGCTCTTGTATATCATTCTGTTAGTTATTGTTCATGCATATGATCTCGTGCATTCAACCTTACCTCATTTAGCATACCAGTACATTTCCATATACTGATTGCATACCTATTTTTTATGCTATGATGTTTCATATCATAGTTTTGAACACTCTGGTTCCTAACCGTGCTTAGCCAAATTCATCCAGCAGTAGCAAATTTAGCAGTGAGTCCTCATCTATGGAGGATATACTTTTGTTTCAGTACTTCAGCTTAGCAGTATTTTAGTAGATGGAGTTAGTTAGGGGATTGTCCCATCAACTCCATTTTTAGACAGATTCATTTAGAGGATTTTCAGACTAGATTCAAACAGTATTTTAGATTGAGATGTTATTATTCATTATCAGCATTTCACATATTTTGAACCTTATGGCCTTTTAGCTTGTTATTCTGCATTTATTTCAGTATTATTGTTCAATGCTCATAGCAGATAACATTCATGGGTTAGCTTGTGGTACTTAGGGGTTGTAAGCACCATATGGCATCTAGGGGGTAGTCTAGGGTAATTACACTTTCCAAGGCAACTAAACAAACTCATCTCTAAATGTAAAAAACATTATCTCTCACATTAAAACATTGATTGAAACAATCATAGAGTGGTCTTTTGTTTGCCAAATTTTCAGTGTCAAGTAAAAGTACTGCACCACCCATATTTTTATTCCACAGGGTGAGAAACTATCTTAATAGTCTGTATTCGATAACAAAACTGAAATCATAAGCTCTTTGTCTTTGTCCCTGAATTGAAATCCAAAATCTAGCTAATAGGATGAAGATTGCCAAAATCATATAAAGACAGCAATTTTTCCTCATCCCACTATTGTGAGACTCAAAATAACAATACTAATAGGCTACAGTTTCTTACAGTACACATTGACTTTATATATAACTTAAATACTTCTATATAAAAGAAAAGAGGTACATAAACTGCCTGAATTTAGCTGGAAGTGAAGTACCAAATACATCAATTTTTAATTCCGACCCCACAAGGTCTCATAAAGAACATAAAATAGAGAATTTTTCAAACCAACACACATGTATAAAGACCCACGACAGTACAAAGCAAGGTCTAAAGCAAATACTTACATTTCAACTTTCAAGTTACAACAGGAAAAGGCATTTACAACTTGAGAGGGCTATGTTTTGATTTGGTAGAACCTTAGTATAAATTGGGATGGGGAAAAAAGAAAATAAAAATAGAAATCAAGATAGCTTTCTATATAAATATTTAGTTTCACAAACTACAGTATGAGTGTTAATTTAGAATAATTTAACATACTTCGCAAGTCTAGAGATTTCACACAGATTCTTAAGCATGTGTTCAATAAGGCAAGTTAATTGCTCCCCAAACAACAATCATTTGTTTCTTCAAAATACATTTATACCTTAGTAGGGTGAGAGGGATAATGGCTCAGGACAATCAAGTTGAGAAAGAGCAATTTAAGAAAAATAGAGAGCACCAAAAGCTACACAGAATGAACCTAGAAAAATCAAGTAACATGTGTAGGATCCAATGCTATCTATTACAACTTCTAATATTTAATCAAAAAATAAAGACATACCTCCACCTCCACAACCTTGCATCGAATTTCAAAAGATAACTAAGACCATTATAGGAAAAAATTACATTATCCAACACTTGCACACATAGAGGTCATAATCTAAATTCATGCACATATGGAAACCAGTGCCAAAATATCTAAATCCTGTTATGTGTTACATGATTCGGTGACATTATTCATGACACTTACATAACTATGGACATAAAATCTTATGTTAAAAACACATAACTATTAGAGGATTCTCATATTCTAATATAATGGAAATTGTTTCTTCAAAATGCCTCCAGCATTACAGTACTAAGTAAGGAGAAACTAACCTACCACTACAACTACAATGGTACTTATGCCAATCATTTATATTAGATTAAATTTATATGCCAAAGGTAAGCCAAAGAACAGATCCACATATGATCCTGGATTTCCTTATCCACCACCACTGGAAACATTATTACCAATTGAATGATGGAACATAATTGAAATAAAAATAAGGAAACATTTTCCTTTCGATCTATATGACAAATGGTTTTGGTTTACCTCTATTCTTACACCTAGATTATACATTTTTCCAAATAGACCACACCACCAAAAGAGCAGTTACAAAACACTAGTACTGGAAGCTATGTATTGTATTAGTAATGCAGGGTTTTACACCCAAAAATTCATAGCACGATGCACTAAGCTACCGTTATGGGTATGCAGCCTTAACCTATAGTTCTGCAAGAGGAAATTCCACGATTTGATCCCGTAACCTCCTCCTGATCACATGTCACTAACTTTACTAATTACGTCAAGGCTCCCACTACCAGAGTTTTACATAAAGATTAATTTTTTTTCCTTATATAGAATACCACCAAATGTGTTAAAACTAATAAAACAATACCAAGTTTGCCACAAGCAAATCCAAAATTCAATGTTATATATGTAAATCCTACTACAACAACAAAAAACATCAAATCAATGTGAAATTAGAAATAAAAAAATACTAAAGTTTTGGTATCAGGAAGTACAAGCCATTGATCAAATAGCTTCTCAGCAATATACAGATTACATTTTATAGCTAATAGGGACAACTCAGGAAACTTTAATGACTCAATATTAAAACTAGTTACATCACCATTAAAATCCAGATCCACTTCTCTCTACAACACCAAAACAAATAACCATAATTTATCTAAAATAAAAATCAAATAAAATCAAAAATGAATCTTTGAGATATTTAAACTCATAAATGAACCCCAATTGTTCTTCAAATCGCACATAATTTCCCCAATTTTGAAGAAATTAGGATTATAAAAATAATGCAAAATAAATCTTTGTGTGAAAGAGAAACCCTAATTTTGATTGAGAAATTCAATTTAGGGGAATTTATAGAGGAGAAAAAGGAAACCCCAGAATCTAAGTATTTTTTATTGAGAAACTATGCTATTGACAAAGAGAAAGAGAAATGGGTTTTGGTTTATGATATTTTTTAGTGAGAAAAGATAAAAATGTTTTGTTTTGGTGGAATGTGAATTATTGTGGATGGAATTAATAAGTGATGCAATGGAAGATATTTTAAGTAAGTGTTTCCATAGATGGTTCTATGGAGACAGATTAAAAAAGTATTGCTATATATACACCTATTACAATGATTTATATTTAATAGAGACTATCATAGTTCTAATAGAACTATTATTTTTGGAAATGTTAAAAGCATTTCCATTGAATATCTATTGAGATGACCTTGCAACCATAGCCAAAAAGTCTATTGCCATAGGCCCAATTTTTGGTAGTGATTATTCGTTGATACATAAGGATTAGTTGTTACATGATGGTTAGTTGGAAAGTTTTGATCTATTTATGAGTAATAACCAATGACAATAGATACTTAATATTTCATAGGTAGATGCTAGTTGTGTCATGAGAATTAATAACAATGGTGCTGAGCTACTCAATCATGTTTGTACCTTCCAGGATTATGGGGGCTTGTGGTAGATTATTGACTTTTTTGCACTAATTGGCATATGGGGATAATTTTCTAGTTATGATTTGATGCATTGGTGCTTATGTTATGGTATTATTTCAGTTAATTTCCTTATATATGCACAGTGATGTTGGAGTTTCTTCCGGTTTGTCTATACCTTAAATTAGTTATTTTATCTTGCACTTTATAATTCTTATACGATGATTTTGATTAGTCGTCTGATGATTCCTACTACGTACCCATGGTTATGGTACTCATACTATACTTCTGTACCTTTTTGGTGCAGATCTGAGTACAAGTTTTCATCGTTAATTGATATTTGTGTTATGTTGATATTTTGAGATAGGTGAGCTCTTAGAGTTAGATTTACCCATTTCCTTTCATCTTTTATGCTCACTCTTTTGTTTTGAGATCGATATTATTGACTATTTTTTATATTTGAGTCGTAATATTACTAGGTGCTGATGTACTGGCTCAACCAGGTCGTTAGATAATTCTTTATATATTGGCTATCTTTATCTATTGCAAATACTTTGGTTATTTTGGTGTTTTGTTATTTACTTATGCTAATGTTGGAATTTTACTACAAAGTTAACCCATTAAGTTTATATTAGGGTTAGGGTTGGCTAAAATACCGGAATGATATAGTAGTTTCAACCATGACTCATAAATCAGGTCGTGACAAATTGGTTTCATAACATAGATTTCAAAGGTATTATTGGTACAAGAGCAATTGTGTAATAGAGTCTTGTGGATTGGAATAGTGATGTATTTTTTCTTTTTCTAGGAGACTATGGGACATTCTTAGGAGTTCCTTAATTCTTCACTTATTTTATGAAAAGAGTCTGAGTTGGTTTATACAACATTCCCTTGACATCGCTATTTCATAGATTGCTAGGATGTATCCTACCTCTACATGAGATAGGTATGCAGAGATCAAGCCTAGGGATCCAACTCCTAGTTGTGGCTGACCCACAGGTTGTGGACAACCAAAAGATGTGTCCCCAACTAGGGTCCCGGATAGAGGTCCTTTACCTAACCCTATTATTGCTCTTGAGCTAAAGATTCTTCCACCCATCTAGCAGTGGGCCAGAAACTAGCATAGGTTCCACCAAGGTTTATTTCTTTTTCAATTCTCAAAGATACTTTAGCTCAGCTTCTTGGTTAATTGCTGGTGTACTGTCTGATGGTGCACTATCAATAAATTAGAGTGGTACAGGGGCGGGGGTGCAACCTATAGGTACAAGTCATATAGTTAAAGTCCCTGCTATGTCAGCAGTTGATTAATCAGTAGTTACTTAGTAATTGTTTACCTTACCTACTATGCTTGTCAAGGAGTAGAAGATGTTGGGTAGATTCCTAAGATTGGCTTTGCCTAGGTTTTCTGGTGCATCGAGCGAGGATGCATATATATTTCTTATTTTTTTAAAGGATAGGATCCATAATTTAGGTCTTCCCGATACTCGTTGAGTCTATTACACCACATTTGAGTTTGACCTAGTTGCTCTACATTGGTTGAGAAGTTATATAGATTCTAGACCAACTACGTCTTTTTCTTTGATAAGGACTGAGTTCTCCAAGATGTTCCTTGAGAAGTACACTCACATCCTTAGATATCATTTGACGAATTAATTTTTTAGATTAGAATAGGGCTCAATGATTGTTATGGAGTATAAGGCTTATTTTCACTAGTTGGCTAGGTATGCTACTTCTTTTCTAGGAATTGAGTATGAGATAGTTTGTTGCTTTGTTCGAGGATTGAGACTTTTTCTTCACATGCCTGCTTAGACTATGGTTGTTATAGGTAGGTCTTTTAATAAGGTTTTTGACCACAATGAGGTGATGGAGAAGATATATCTTGAGCCTTGTAGGGGCAGCAATAAGAGGCCTAGATATCTAGAAAGTTTTATGAGGGTCATAGTAGTCCCGATTGAGAATATTCATTTTATAGTAGATACACTTCACATCCATCTTATCAGCAGAGTCAACCCAGTCAACCAGTTATAGCAATTCTTTAGATTACTGATAGAGGTCAGTCTAGTATTAGTGATCTCCCTATTTAAGGTTGTGGTTAGTCTTTTGTAGGTTTATCTTTCTGTCACTCTAGATATGGTGGTTACTTTGAGATAGCTAGATCTATTTTTTATAGTTTAGATCTAGTTACATATTAAGGTTATGGAGCTCATGGTCACTATTTATGAGAGTGCCCTAGTTGTGGTATGATTGTTGCTTCTTCTTAGTGTGTCCCCCCTATTAAATCAATTTATCCCTCAGCTAGAGGTAATACAAAGGGTCATAGGGGTGGTTTCTAAGGTACTCAAGGAGGTTCTTAAGAAGATAGGATAAGAGGTCAGTCAGGAGCCTATCCAGGTAGAGGGCATGGTTACTTATATGCAATACCTACTAGACTTGAGGTTGAGTCTTCAGATACAATTATTATAGGTACGATTTTGGTGTGCCATCTTTCGCCCTTGCTTTTTTTAATTTGTGATCCAATTATTATTATGTATCTTGTTATTGTGCTCCACAGTTACAGTTATCATGGGATTTATTATGTGTGCCCTTGCGTGTATTTATACCTATGGGTGATTCTTTAGCAGTTTATTGGGTGTTCAAATACTATGTTTTGACTTTTAGAGGTATTGATACTCATGCTCATTTTATTATTCTTGATATGGTGAACTTTCAAGTACTTTTGGGCATGGACTGGTTATCCCACTATCATGCGGTCATGGATTATTTTTCCAAGACCATTACATTAGCCACGCCTGGCATATCCGCAGTTGTGTGGTAGGGAGTGGTTAGCCAAGAGTCGATGGGGATTATTTCTTATGTTCATGCTAGGATTCTTTTTGTAAAGGGTTGCAAGTTTTTTCTAGCTTATACTCTATTCGTATAGTTTATGAGTTTCCTGATGTGTTCCCTATAGACTGCCTGGTATTCCCCTACCTATGAATTAATTTTTCTCTTTATCTGGAGCTGACACCTAACCTATTTCTATGGCACCTTAACATATAGCTCCTTCCAATCTTAGGGAGCTAAATTCCAAGCTTCAGGATCTTCTAGGGTAAGGGTTTTATTTGACTAAGTGTGTCTTCTTAAAGATTACCTGTGTAGTTTCTAAAGAAGAGAGATGGCTCTATGCGCATGTTCATTAATTATAGGCATCTTAATAAGGTTAAGTTAAGGAATAATAATTTTATGCCTTGCATTGATGACTTGTTTGACCAGCTTTAAGGAGTGACTATGTTCTCTAAGATTGATTTTAGATTATGTTACCATTAGAGTATGATTTGGGCTGTGTATATCCCAAAGATAGCCTTTTGGACCTATTATGAACATTATGAGTTCTTGGTGATATCATTTGGCTTGACTAATGCCCCTACTATATTTATGGATTTGATGAACAAAGTGCTTAAAACTTACTTGGATTCCTTCATGATTTTGCCCATCAATGATGTCCCTATGAATTTTAAGAGTAGGGAGGAGCATGCGCAATATTTGAGGATCATGCTCCAAACATTGAGAGATCACGTACTTTTAGACAAGTTTTCTGAATGTGTGTTTGGTTTGAGTCGGTGACACTTTTGGGACATGTGGTGTCTAAGAAAGGGGTTATGATAGACCCTATTCTTAGATCTAGTGCAAAGCTATATCTCTAACTGAGGTTCATAGCTTTATTGGGTATCCCAATTGTTATAGATGATTCATCGAGGGTTTATCTACTATTTTAGTGCCTACGATAAGATTGACTCTAAAGTAGGTTCTTTTCCAATTGTAAGAGGAGTGTGAGTTGAGCTTTCAAAAGCTCTAGGATATTCTTACTTTATGTCCTATTTAATCTCTTCCATTATAGGGTAAGGGATTCACCATGTATTGTGATGCTTCTGGTGTTAGTCTAGGTTGTGTTTTAAGGCAGCATGGTCATGTTATCACTTATGCCTTGAGACACCTTAAGGTGCATGATCTTGACCACCACACTCATGACTTGGATTTAGCAGTGGTAGTTTTCATGCTTAACATTTGGAGCCATTATTTGTATGGCATGCATTGTTTGATTTTAACCAATCACCATATTCTTCAGCATCTTATGACCTAGAGGGAGATTAATGCCAAACATCATAGATGTATGGTGTTTCTTAAGGATTACGATATTTGTATCTTGTATCATACGGGAAAGGAAAAAGTGGTTGGAGATACCTTAAGTCAGAAGGCAGTGAGTATGGGTAGCTTGTCCAGTATTTTAGTTTCTTAAAGGTCGTTTCCATATGACATTCACTCCTTAGATAACTTTATCGCTTGCCTTGATATTTCAGACCCTAGGAGTATTCTTACTAGAGGTAAGGCAAGGTCTTCGCTATTTGAGTAGATTTAGGTCCGTTAGTTTGGTGATAGTAAGCTTTTCCTTCATGATAATGTGTTGAACGGTAGGTTTGAGAAGTACACCATAGATTTTTTGGTAGTTTGGTAATTTTATAGTTGTATTTGTGTTTTGAGGATTGATGGCTTGATTTAGTTGATTTTGAACAAGACTTACGGCTCTAGATATTATATTTTTTCGGGAACAGCAAAGATGTATGGAGATTTTACACAACATTATTGGTGGATTGGCATGAATAGAGATGTGGCATATTTTTAGCTAATTGCCTATGTTATGAATAGGTAAAGGCTAAGTATTAGCGACCTGGTGAAATTACTCAGAGGTTTCCCATTCTCGAGTAAAAATGGGATTCGATTACTGTGGATTTTGTTAGTGGGTTGCCTCGAACCTCCTATGATTTCGATGATATTTGAATCATCGTGGATCAGTTGACTAAGTTAGCACATTTCATTCCTATTCAGATGTCCTTCAATATTGAGAGGTTGGCCCATATTTATGTGTAGGACATAGTTTATTTCCATGGCCTGCCCATATCTATCATTTCAGATAGGGATTCCATGTTAACTTATAGCATTTGGAGAGCTTTTCAAGAAGATTTGGGTACTCAAGTGGATCTTAGTATAACCTTACATCCTAAGACCTATGGCCAGTCCGAGTGGACTATTAAGGTGATTGAGGATATGCTACAAGCCTACCTTATTGATTTTGGAGGCCAAAAGGAGGAGAATTTACCTTGGCAAAGTTTTCTTATAACAACCTGTCATGACCCAAACCAGGGCCTAGTTGCGATAGGTATCTCAAGTACGCCAAGGATCGAACACTACCCATATTAGGCTAACCAACCAAAACACCATATAACTAGTAGTGGATGAGTTACAAACATATAAAAAGATATAGATGAGTTTCGAACATATAACATGATAGATAAATCACTAAAAATAGGGATCTAAGAAGCAACAACTCAATTCAGCCACACTTTTACACAATATCCTCTATAAAACCAAACATCAACCAAAGTCGGGACATTGAATCGACCATAGCCAAAAAATCACCAAAATAATCTAAGTCATAAGTAAAGACAAAACCTTTAAATAAGGGACTTTCAAATAATAAAAGATCACCACTTCAGCTCATACACAATCCGCTAATTACTTACCACTCAGCAAGGAAATAAAAGTGTCTCCAAACCCTGTATCGTATGGAAATATAGTGTTTGGGGATGATTAGAGCTGTGAGAGCTAAAATGTAACTCGTCGAAGGGAAAATATAATACATCAATCAAACTATGATAAAATCACATGCACACAATGTAAATCCCTAAGATTAAACCCCTAAATCCTCATATTTTGTCATTTTCCCTCTCACTCTAACCTTATGCGCCGTCCTTCCTCTACTAATTTATATCTAACTCACTCAAAGCTTGTGGCATAAAGTTATTCTCCTTTCTATTTCTATCACTTTGACTAAGGTATGTACTCTAACTCATGTAAAATGTGTAGATGGTGGGTAGTTAAGAACTTATATTTTGAATTGTTGGAGGATGTTTACTAAAGTTTATTTTAAATAGAGTGATGGGTGCCTAAGTAAAAAATAGAAATAGATTTCTATTTATGTATGCTTTTGAATCATGTTACTTTATTTGATCTGTATCAATGATTTATATGCTTCATCATGTGATGTTAATCTAGAATCTTGTGAGTATGTCTACTTATGTCACTGGAATTATTCGAGTTAATATGTTCAGATTGAAGTAGCGGAGGTGATTTATGGTGGAATTTATTCTATGCTATTAGTTTTATGGTTGTCACTGATGTGAGTTATAAACTGGGTTGTGTCTTGAAATTTTTGGTATTTTTAACTCGTTATTACATTATGTGAAATTATAAGTGAAAACTGACACCATGTACATTTGATACACTAAAGTTTCCCCTTAATTTTGATAACAGTGTTTGAACGATGAAGTTTTATTGGGGATTGAATTGAAGGTGTACGATGGTGATGTTAAGTAAATATTCCATAGCTTTACATATTGGTATTGTTTGCACAATATTCTTGAGTATGATCATTTTACTTGATTATATGTCATAAACCTAATAATAATGTTGGCATCTACGTTAAGAATGAATTCATCACATTGTAATATTCTAAACTTAAGGAACTGATGTGGTAATATTGTGGTTTATTGAATTTGGTGGAAATAAAGTGGGGTGTATGTTTAAAGTTTGAGTTAAACAACACCTAAAAGGTTTAATATGACAATTTAGATGTGGTAAAAATTATATGTAAAGATAAACAAGGGAAGTCTGAGTACCATAGTTTATAATATAAGGACCTATGCTCGCTACTAAGTGTGGGGCATCCTTAACACCATCCAACACTGAGTGTTAGCTATTCTAAATGGGTGTCTTGTTACTTTTTTATGCATGTTTAGACCGATAGGTATCATGACTAATCGTCAACAAAAAAGAAAGGATATTGTTGGGCCATCTAAACATTCTAAAAAGAGAAGTAGAACAATTGGTCGAGTGCTAATAGCTCCTACAGTTCCATAATGGAAAACGAGAAGATATGGGGCTAGATGGGTCGAGAAAGCCAGAAAGAAAGTATACTCCAAGTATAATGAGATAAAATATCCTCCAAACCATTCCATCTACCAGTAAGGCCTACTAAGAGAATATCCAAGCATGGTGAGACAAATAGAATAGCTACATATGGCTTCTTGTTTGAGCAGCCCACAAAGTGCAACCTAAACTTTATTCAAGAATTATATGCCAACTGGGACCAAGGGATACCTATTCCTAGGTAAAGATCAGAGGTCAGATAAGGAAATTTAAATCCCATGATGTGAATCTTGTTTTATGTTCACCAAAGGTAGATGTAAACCCATTGAGGTAGCTAAACACCACCCCACCCTTTGTGGACATCAGACACCTATTATGTGTAAACATGATAGTTGATTGGTGGAATCCTGACAAACACAGCGGGATCCACCTAACATTACCATATTCCTAGATGTATAGAGAGGCCTATATATGAGGGAACGTTATCTGCCATTGGTTGATTTAGGGAAAACATATGACAGATGTAACTTGTGATAGGGTATGACTTATGCATTAATAAAGGATGATATTGATATAAATATAGGTGTGTGATCTTTTATCCTATGAATAAGGCATGGTACCATCAGCGCCACAAATATGGGTTCGATGGTTTTCGGACGAGATTTTTAATGAACCATGGTGTTGAGGAGGAAGTACTTAATTACAGGCCAGTAGTAGACACCTACTCTATAGATATGTATAGGATGAAGAGACCAGATAGGACCCATAGGCCATTACTGACTATGCCTGAGCACTAAGCTCGAAATAATAAGATTTTATTCGATATGTTTAGGCTATAGAATATCCAACTGATGATGAGGGTTAGGCCAGCTACACATGAGGAGATTCATGTTGTAGAGCTGGATTACCCTTTTGGTCACCATGTCATCATTTTTCTATGGATTGGATGAGAATTTTTAGATCCTATGGATGATGATGTACCCACTTACGAGGAGCTGAGGATGAGAGATACAAATATTGATTATAAAGAGAAGGAGAAAGGGGCCCAAATATGGGATCTAAGGATTATGGTCCATAGGAGGATGATGATATGGATGATTCCTGATATGGGAGTTTGACACCACCCCATTACTTTGTAATGTTTGCAAGAACTGAGGACAGTGCTACATTTTAAGTGTGGGGTGGTGTTTTTCATTCTCTGTACCTCTCAATTTAATGTGTTTTGTGGATTTTTATTGTTATTTTTGGATGTTTATTTCATTGTTGTTGATGATGTGGTGATCATTTGACATTAAGATTGGTATTTATGAAGTTGACTAATTTTGTAATTTTTAGGGTTTACTTTACTTTGATTAATTAATTTCATTTGGTTCATAATTCCTTAGTTAGTAATTGCTAATCTAAGTTTACTTCAATTTTCAAAGAATATTTTTCACCCTTAAGGTGAATTTTAATAACTTATTATAGTTAGGTGCCTTTCCCTATGAAGAATGGATAACGATCGTCGTAAGGGGAGCTATTCTTATGAAATAAGGAAGTGAAAAGAACCTAGGTACAATTCTAGGTCAAGATACTTTATGTCAGGCCATGTGGTCACATCACATGGAAAACAGTTGTTTAAAAAGGGAATCATGTCAAATTTAAAAAAAGATAGTTTTATAAACCTAATCTCAATAGTGACACTTTCTATTTGTCGACTTAATTTAATTTGTGTAGTTACAAGATCGAGATCCATAGGCTTACTTAAACCTCGAATGCTCCAAGTGTGAGTGAGATTCTATATTTAATCTGCATGTATTGTGATGTCTAGAACTTGATCGGTGTATTTATGAAGTGAAATAAGGGTGTTGGATTTGGGAGATGATGCAAGCATTTTTTCGATAGCCATATTTTTTGACCTCTTTATATGTGCTGATTTAATTATCCTTAGTTAGTCTTGTTAAGCCTATAGCCTATTTTCTTTGGTAGCCTCATTATAGCTTATACCTTTTCTTTGTTGAACCTTAATTTAATCCAAAGCTCCTAGGAACTTTAATGAAAAAAAAATTATTGAGTAAGGAATTGCAAAACAAATTAGAAAATGGTGATATTGAAGCTCCAAAATGTAGAAATTGGTGGAAGAATGTAAATACAATACGGTATGGATTCACGTTATGAAAAGAATAAAGTATATTCAAGGAAAAATTGAATAATGTGTTGAAAAAGTGGATTCCCTTCTATAGTGTATCCAACTGAGCTTAATGAGATGGGGCCAAAACAAAAGAAAAAAGAAAGATAGACGGTGAGAAAATTCATTATTTATTGAGTATTGTAACGTTCTTGTGATGTATTAAAGCTCTTAGGGAGACTAACAACTATTTTTACCAAAAGAAGTTCCTACCCATCCCTTAGGTTACATTAAACCACTTAAAGACTTATTTGATCCTTAATTTTGGTATTTGACTATTGGTGTAGTAGTACACAAGGGGCAAACCTATGTTTCATTATACATCATGTGTGAATTTTTTGAGAAAGTGAGAAAAATTTAATGTTTGGATACACATGATTGTTATAGATTGCAAAATTGAGAGTAAGGTAGGTAATCATCTTGTTGTGAGGGTGCATGCAGAGTATAGTTGGGTGACCTATACAAATGTTTGATTGAATAAGCTGCATAAGTTTGCCGATATGTTAAAGTGCACTTGTGAGGTTATGTAATTTGAAAATTGTAATCCTATATTTTCTTATGCTATATGACCTATTTGTGGTGAAAATTTATAAGTCATGCAAAGCCTGTATGTGCCCGACAAAAGTTTTTTGGTAAGATTGGGGTGTGAAGCCTTCCTGTGTATAGTGATTACCTATGATTTTTTGAGGATGAGCAAGGTTCTAAATGTGGGGTGGTGATCTTGGGCACATTTATACCTCCAAATTTTGAGATTTGTCCATATTATAACGTATTCTATGAGATAAAATGTGTTATTTAGTTGTGTTTGAGCTAAAATTGTATTCTCTATCTAATAAACATGATTAGCTGATGCAGGGCTTGATTGTGATGAGATTGGATGTAATATAGAGCATTAATGTGAAGGTAATGGAGAATAGAATCATAAGGAGTGATTTGCTGAGCATTGGGATTCTAGGGATGGGTTAATAAAGAATGAGACTAAAGATTGAAGAGAGGAAAAATGTAAAGAGCTGGAAAGGAAGGAAAATGTTAAGATTCGCGTCGCGGACCTTAGTTCTTGTGATTGGCTCTGTGATGCTCTAAGTGATTCATAGTAAATGGCAATTTCTCGTAAGCCTCTACGAATTCCCACTTGGTAGAGACTGACTACATTGTCATGTCACATAATAGCCATGCTACGCAGCCCCTAGAACCCGCGATGAGCTCCGCAGCAAGGTAAAGATCAATTTGCATTCAAATATGTCATACTATAAAAGTAACACTTCAAATGAATTGGGGATACTTAGGCATACGTACAACAGAGGCCAAAACAATTAAATATATGCCTTAGGGTTCTTTGAACATTCATCTCTAAACATTAATTTTGGTATGATTAATTATATTTATTTGATGTTCATTTTGAAAATGAGTGGTGAAACACCCTTGTTCTGGGGTTGATTCCAAGAACATGATTATATTTTTATATTCTTAGAGTGGTTAAAAATTTATTTGTCATATGGGTTATTCTTATTCTCTTGTAGTTACTATTTTGATGAATAGCCACCATTAAAATACATCTATAATCCTTTGTGAATCCGAGAGGAGAATCATTAGGATAGATCAAAGAGGTTAAGGAGCACGTTCTTATTATTTTATGGAATAAAGGATTTGAATTAGCATCTAGGATAGAGATAAACCTAGAACCTTTATTTGGTTAACTTGCAGGAAGATATGTTAATGTATCTGAATGGAATATTGTATCTCCGCTTAACTATATAATTTCAATGTCATTTTTAGATAAAATATTAGCTCAAGAGACCATGATTAATCTAAACCCTGCAAATCAATAACCTGATAATCAACATGGCCGTGATAAGGATAGGGTTTTCCAATATTTGTAAGAGTGTCTCAACCCTTGATTCTATTTCATTTTTTTTTACCTTGTTTACATAGCTATTGCCATACTTTATTATTTATTTATTTTTTAGATTATTCATTAAATTATCACAATAATCTTGATACTCTGAAACACATGAATACATTATTGTCAAAACTAAAGTTTATTAAATTACTAATCAAGTATTTCTCGTGGGTACATTATCCGATTCTTTGAGTCACTATATTACATGTACGACCACATGCACTTGCTTATGCGATAGATAGAAACAAGTTTTTAACATCATTGCCGAGGAGTCAAATAATTATTAATTTTCTAAATTTTTTGCTTTTGATAATTAATTTAAGTATTAACGACTTGATCTTAGTGGTTGACTTTCGTACGGAAAGGGAAGTATCGGACTGGCAAGAGAAAAATAATTGGTCGAGCCATATTCAGAACCTGAACAGATATTACATCAAAAGCGAAGAGTAACAACACTTCATTACCCAATTCAGCCAATTCAAATGGTAGATCAGGTGGATACTATTGATCTTATTTGTCCAATTACTCTAGCCCCAGTAGTTCTAGCTACTCATGCTCGAGCAGAATCTAGACCTTTTCATGAAATGGCAATCCCATTGATAAACAATGCTATGAATTGCATTCGTAAGACAAAGGAGGGTGGTGGCTTTGAAATAAAGCATAATATGGTGCAACTCTAGCACTCTAGTGGGCAGTTCACAGGATTATCTCATGAGGAATCATATCAGCACATACAATACTTTCTTGAGATCAGTAATACCTACATTCTAGCTAGAGTATCAGTTTATTATGTTAGACTGAATCTCTTCTCCTTCTCTCTGTTAGGGGAAGAAAAAAGGTGGTTATATTTTGAACCACCGAACTCCATCACTTCCAGGGATGATCTGGCTTGATAGTTCATTATTCTATTCTTTCCATTAGGGAAGAAAACTTATTTGAGAAGTGATATTTTTGAGTTTTTTACAGAAGGATGGAGAGAATCTTCACAATGCTAGGGAATGATTCCTAGCTATTCTCAAGAATTTCCCCCATAATAATTAGAGAGATGATGTATTGGTACACACATTCATTTAGGGTCTTAAGCTAAAAACCTAGATTCTCCTGGATTCATTAGTAGGCGGGAAAGTTCTCGAGAAGATGTATGATTAATTATATACACCATTGAATCAGATTTAACAGGAGAGTGCAGAGTGGCACGCTGACACAAGATGTGCTCAACAAAAGGTTGCAGGTATGTTGGAGGTTGATCAGTTCACCACTATATTAGCCTCATTACTACATTAAAAAATTATCAAACTACTCAGCTTAGCAATATGAATTTGGGAATCATACAGCCCACACAAGCAACAACTAACGTAGTTCATTATGCTCATACGTGGTGTCAGGTTTGTTGAAGTAGCTAACATATAGCTGATGCTTCGGCAGCAAAGCTAAAGTTTGTCAATTATGAGGGAAATACTAATCGTCAAGGACAAAAGAACTTTGGTAAGACTTACAATCCTAACAAGCGGAATCATCCCAATTTCTCATGTGATGGAAATTAAGCATAGAATTCCAAATAATACAGAGGGCTAGTAAAATAGAATCACCTGCAGGATATTCAGGGATATCAAGCTACCACTCAGTCAAGTCATATTAAAGAGATTGTAAAAAATATTTTGGCTACTCAAGCACCATTGGTAGCAAATGTGAAAAGTTAATAGTTGATTTTTAAGAATATAGAGGTTCAAGTGGTTCATATTGTAGGAGCATAGAACACTATACCTCAGTAAGGTATTCATAGTAATACTGAGCCAAATTCAAAAAAGGTGCATGTGGTCACTTCTTAAAGTAGACTGCAGCTGAAAGAGTTAGAACCTAAGTAGGTGAATCACAAGGCTACTGATGGTAAGACATCATTAGATAAGGACAAAGTTCTAAAAAACAAAGTTTAAAGCAACCAAACTGCAAAAAATATAATGATGCCACCTCCACCATTCCCACAAAGGCTTTGGTAATATCAGGAGCAGGATTAATACAAGAAGTTTATGGAATTTTAAAACTATTCCACATTAATCTTCCTTTCATTGATATTTTGTGAAGTGTTCTAAAGTATGGGAAAAGCATTGTAGAAAGCAAGAACTGTTTGACTTAATATGCTATAGTAGCACTTACTGTCAAGTGGACATCCAGGATTCAGAATAAATTATCCATAAATCTAAAAGGTATAGGAAGTTTTACTCTGTAGATCACAATTGGGCAATCCATTAGTTCTCGGTGCTTATATGATCTGGGGGCATGATTAAATCTTGTGCTCATATCCTGATTCAGAAAAATAGATTTAGGCATCCCTAGAACCACCACAGTCATTTTGGAGTTTGATGACCAATCATATGCAGCCCTGAAGGAATCATCGAAAATGTATTCCAGCAAGTGAGATTGCTTATTTTATCAGTAGACATTGTTATTCTTTATTTTGATATTGATTCAGAAGTTCCATTTATTTTGAGACATCCTTTTTTAGTAATTGGAAGCTCACTAATTTATTTAGCGATAGTACAGGTATTTATGAGAGCTTGTGACAAGGTAGAGGTTTTTTATGTTTATAATGAAATGAAGCTACCTGCAATCTATGAATAATTATCTATTATTACAGACATATACCTTGTCTTTGAGCTCACCCTACTTTTGTCTAATTACCCACTTAAGTGAGAATTAATGCGTAATGATATTCTTGGAGATGTTTAAGAACTTGAAATTGTAGAATTATAGATTTGACAAGCATTTTTACCTTGAATACAGAATTTGAGCCATTGGTCCCTCTCCTAAGGCATCTATAGTAGAAGCATCGAAGATAGAGTTTAAAGTTCTCCCCTCTTATATAAAATATGTTGTCCTTGGTGAGGATGACATTTTTCCTGTGATTTTATCGGCAGTTTTATTTGATATATAGATGAGAGAGGCATTGACAATATTGAAGAGAAAGAAGAAAGAAATTGGACGAGAAATATCAAATGTCATGGGAATCAATACTTTCTTCTATATAAATGAAATATATATGGATGCAGGATATAAAGTGTAACGCCTCGAGTCTTTACCCCAGACGCTATACGGTCCTCATGATCCTGAGGGCCAGGAAGTTAACCCATGATTGGTTCCTGCTGCAATAACTGAATAATAATATTTTATTATGCAGAAATCAGGAGGAAACTTGCCATAAGGTTCAAAACTATAAATAATACTAAGTACTGAAAACTGAATATTGATACATCTATTTGAAATACTCTAGTCTGATAAGCTTCTACTTTCTGACTAAGGGATTGATGAGACAAACCCCCAACTAACCCCGAATATTGAAAACTGATAAACTGAGATACTGAATTAATAATCATCTCTTCAAACTATGAGGACTCACCACTAGTCTGCTATTTGATGGATCGAGCTACGAAGTCTGTTCGGAAGCCCGTGTTTCTAAACCTATGATATAATGCATCATAGCAAAAAATAAAGAAATACGTCAGTAATTTTTATGTACTGGTATGCTAAGTTAGTTAGGCTGAGAAGCATGGGTTCATATGCATGAACTATACTAACTGAATAACAGAAGTATAACTTAATGAAAGTACATGAATGAATATGTAAATCGTAACTGAGGTCGTGATAACACTAGATATTGAGTTCTTAATTACTTATTTACTGATATCTGAATTTACTGATATCATATTACTATTAACTGGGTGGCTATATATGATAGTCCTAATTCTGTGGAACTATTCTGAGTTTCATACTAAACTGAATGACTTTGTCTGATAGTCCTGATTTCTATAGAACGAAACTGAGTTCTATTAGGAAGACTAAAACTGTAATGGTGAAAGGTAATTATCGATCCGACATGCTCTTTTCTGAATATATTTGGTCTAACCTATAACCCTAATTAGAAGGTATCAGTACCATGCCAAGGGTATAGATAACTATGAGTTAACCTTCATTGATAAGAAACTCTTTTATCAACACTCACTGGAAGAAAAAGTTGTATGAGATGTATCAACCCTAGTATGGTAGAAAAATGTCTCAAACTATGTTGTCTACGTAGTTCTGTAATGTAGGGATTGCTACTAAGGGTCAAACCCTATACTGGAAGAAATTCCCTTAATCCTGGGTTCGCTCAGTATTGAATCCTACTCCCAACTGAATAGATATTAAACTAATTTCTAGTTCATACTATGCTTGACTAAATTGTTACTGATTATACTATCTAACTGAACAGAACTATGTTTCACTGAGTTCCATAAACTAACTGAATACTACTGAATTCTGTTAACTAACTAAATTTATTAAGGTCTGAATTGGATACTGAACTGGACTGGACTGATATTTTGTCTACTGTGTTTTTTAAATAGCAAAAAGTACTACTGATCATGACATGACTGAGATTATTCTGCAACTGACACTAGTTCTAGGTAAACAGCTAAATTTTAGATATTAAATACCCCCAGGACTCAATAGCATGAAAAGTAGATCACTGCATGACTTTGGTAGTATAATATTACTAGCATGCTAATAATACATTCACTTAGACATTTTTGGTCAAACATTTAATATACATGGTCTTGTGCATGATTGAAATCACATAATAACATGTTATGGGACTAGTCTAAACACATAAGAATTTTGATGAATATTTAGGGAGCATGGGTATATCACATATCAGCAAACAAGTAGTAATATCATGAATTCTACATTCAACTTGCAATTCAATAGTTTGACATAGAGTTCATAAAATTCAATTCAAAATTAAACTAGTTTGCATGAAACATGGGACAAATCATGGAATAAGATCACCAATAATATCATAATCATTAATACATTCAAGATCCAACATGAAATAAATAAAATCAAATAACTTTTATTTAGAAAGAGCTCTTGAACTCCAAGGGTTGGAGGAATTCCGTGGATGAACACTTCACATACCATGGTATTCAAATTTGTTAAGAATGATGAAGTGTTCTTGAAGGTTGAATCTTAAATTAAGGATCCTAGGGTTTGTTTCTTGATAATTTGTGAGAAAGATGAGTGGATTTTTCCTCTAAAGGGGCTAAATTTCATGTTTTGGAGGCTGACATATGGTGGTGAAAAACCCAATTACCCCTGAGCACGCAGCTTTTTAATGACTGAAACTAATTTAACGATAGGCAGACTGATGTACCGCATCATTGGCATCAATGCGATAGCCGACTCGTCACATCGAGTTTGGATTGGTTCACTGGAATTTGCCCTAAGAGCTGGGGAAAAATACTCATTGACGAGATGGATGACACAGTACGTTGAGATCGCATTGATCTAGTGGTTTGACCTTTAAAATGTGTTTCAAACCAAGACCAAAAAGTTCAAAACTTGTCCGAGAACACCTACTGACATTCCTGATCATGAATTAACCTAAAAATCATTATTTGAAGGTCACAAGGGTCCTAAAAAAGGATTTCCAACTTACGAAGGCTAAAATAACTCTAAGTATGAATACTTAGCTAAATTTTTCTATGTCTGCGACCCTTAGGAACATTCGTCCTCGAATATGACCGACAAAGATGGGAATACTGATAGACTTAATTTAGATACTGGATATGCATAACGACAACATGATTTCATAACGGACACTACTGATATGGTGAAATTTCATATTGAACATTCATGTCTGATGCATGAGTACATAGTCGAGCATGATTCATGAATGCATGACTGGTATTGCTAATAAGATGAGTTTCTCATGTTGAACATGCATATTTGATGCATGAAGTCACAATTGAATATGCAATGGTAACTAGTACCAAGTCTATAAAGGAAGATCTGAGCATGGAACTGAGTAAGTTTAAGGAAAAACTATTACCTTGGGCTGAGTCTGAGTTTGCGAAGAAAGGGTGAGGATACTTGGTTGACATATCTACTTCTTCTTCCCAAGTAAACCCCTCAACAAACTGGTTTTTCCAAAGAACTTTGGCAAGTGGTCATCCCAACTACCTTTAAAGTCTATCAAACACGCTCGCCGCATATCCTCTAAAGCTAAAATGTGTCCTTTCTTCTTGACCATCTGTCTGAGGGTGAAAACGTGTACTAAGTTAAATTTGGGTACCAAGACCCTTTTGCAACGCCTTTTAGAAATGAGAGGTGAACTGCGTACCTTTATCTGAGATTATAGATAATGGAACTCTGTGTAACCTAACTAACTCCCTGATATAGAGCTTTGCGTAGTCATCGGCTGAATAAGAGGTATGGACTGGTAGGAAATGAGCTGATTTTGTCATCTTGTCTACAATGACCCAAACTGAATTGTGCTGACGATGAGTACAAGGCCTGCCCATCACAAAATCCAAGTTTACCTTTTCCCACTTCAAAGTAGGAATACTAAACACTTACATAGTCCCGCTAGATGTTTGGTTCTCATCCATAACCTACTGACATATCGAGCACTTAGCTACAAAATCTGCAATGTCTCTCTTCATCCCACACCACCAATAGATCTTGCACAAATCATGGTACATCTTAGTGGCCCCTAGATGAATAGAGTAACGCGCACCACACGCTTCTTCAAGAATCTACTATCTCAGGTTATCTACACCTGGCACACATAGCCAACCCAGACAATGCAATATATTATCTCCCCCTTGGGAGAAAACATCTATCTTCTGATTTCTTACTAATTCGTTAAACTTAATTAGGGTGGGATCCCTACCCTTCTTTTGGTTTACTTCAGAAACTAGGGATGATTCTTAACTACTCTGCACCCATACACTACCTTTTGCTGAATCGACTAAGCGAATACCTAGTTGAGCAAGCTAATGAACTTTTTGAGCTAACATCTTCCTACAATCATCCTCTTGAGCAGTACTACCCATAAAAATCCTACTAAGAGCATTAACCACTACGTTGGCTTTGCTCGGATAATGGAGAACACTCATGTTGAAGTCCTACAATAACTCCAACCACCTTCTCTGATGGAGGTTTAGGTCTTCCTGAGGGAACACATACTGTAGGATCTTATGGACAGTGAACCCATCAATGTGCACTCATACAAATAGTGCCTCCAAATCTTTAAGGCAAACTAATGTAAACTTCTTCCATTTTATGGGCCATGAATCTGCAGTCCTATCTATTTTCCATTGTTTGAACCATGAGTGAACCATAACTTGTAACTGATATATAGCTAACTAGGCACTCTCACTAGCTGTCACCCCTATATTATCAATAACCTTCTACACCTGATCAAGAAATTCCTGTAGGTCCCTTCTAACTTTAACCCCAGTAAAAGATTAAAGATTTATTTGGATAAAGTGCTGAATCCTAGCTACAGTAGTATTCGCCACTGGGTTGGCTGGAACGGCAACTGGGTATTCATTCTGGGAAGCAACAGAATGAACTAGGGTGGTGAAAAATATTCTAAATTCAGTAAGGGAGACATGTTCGTACAGGGGATCTGGCTGGATGGGCCGAGGTTCTGACTAATTTTTGGTTCTTCTTTTGTTAGTTGTTTTGGGAGGCATTTTCTGTAAATGAAAAAGAGAGAATGGATTATACTAAAAGTTTAACTTGAGCTCATGCTCACTCGCTCGACATGAATACTGAAAGATAGGAAACTTTTTCTAAAATATCTAATAGCCTCCTGTCCATAAGTGTGGTGCACTAAATACCCATGCATAAGACTCTACTATGTTTGTAATGCCCTGCGTCTGTACCCTGGATGCTATACGGTGCTCATAATCCTGAGGGACTACAAGCTAACCCATTACTAGTACCTGTTGCAATAACTGAATAGTAATACTATATTATATGGAAATTAGGCAGAAACTTGCAATAAGGTTTAAAACTATAAAATAAATACTGAGTACTGGAAACTGAATACTGATATATCTATCTAAAATACTCTATTCTGATAAGCCTCTATTGTCTGAATAAGGATTTGATGGAACAAACCCCCAACTAACCCCGACTATTGAAAACTGATAAACTGAAGTAATAATCATGTCCTTAACTATGAGGACTCACCACTAGTCTGATGCTGTTAGATCGGGATGCTATGTATGATCAGGATCCCATGCATTTGAACCAACGATATAAGAAATCATAGCGCAAATGAAAGTTGTGCATCAGTACTTTGAATGTACTAGTTTACAAAGTAAGGTAAGTTATGATGCATGGGATCATGTGCATGAATAATATTGATAGAATAACTTGAGTATAACTGAATGAAAGTATATGCATGAATACATTAACTATAACTGATGTCGTGATAACACTGGATAATGAGTTCTGAAGTACTGATTTACTGATATCTAAGTTTGCTGATACTGTATTACTTTTAACTAGGTAATTGTATCTAACAATCCTAATTCTGTAAAACTATTTTGAGTTTCGTACTAAACTGAATGACTATATCTTAAGTCCTGATTTTGGTATAACTTAACTAAGTTCTATTTTGAAAACTGAAACTATAACTGTGGGATGTAATCATCTAACCGACCTGCCCCTTTCTGTATAGATTTGGGTCCGACCTATAACCCCACTTAGAAGAATGTTAATACCGTGCCACGGGTAAAGAAAACTGTAAGTTAATCCTCTCTAATAGGAAGCTCTTTCATCAACCCTTGCTGTCAGGAAAACTTATATGAAATGTATCAACCCTATTCTGGAAAGAAGATGTCTCAAACTACACTTGCTATCGATTTCTGTAATGCAGGGATTGCTACTAAGGGTCAAAACTTCTACTGGTAGGAATGACCAATCCCTTGGTTCACTTGGTACTGAATCTTACTCCCAACTGGATAGATACTGAACTGAATCCTAGTTTATACAATGCTTGACTGAACTATTACAGATTATACTATCTAATAAAACTAAACTGAGTTTGACTGAGTTTCATTGACTGATGGAGTACTACTGAATTTTGTTAACTGACTGAACTTGTTAATGTCTAAACTGGAATAGATTGATAGTGAGTCTACTGTGTTTTTGTTGAGTTCAATAACAGACTGAGAGTACTAGTGATCATGACATAACTGGGATTATTCTGCAACTGACACTGGCTCTAGTTAAACTGCTAAATTATTGGGAATTAAATACCCTCAGGACTCAATAGCATAAAAAGTAAATCACTGTATAAGTTTAGTAGCATAATGGTACTAGCTTACTAATAATACATCCACTTAGACATTTTTGGTCAAACAATTATTATACATGAGCTTGTGCATGATTGAAATCACACAATAACATATTATGCTTAGACTAGTCTAATCACATAAGCATTTTGACGAATACTTGAGGAGCTTGGGTTTTTAACATATCAATAAATATGTAGTAATATAATGGATTCTACATTCAACTTGCAATTCAAGAGTTTTACATGAAGTTCATAAAATTCAATTCACAATTAAACTAGTTAACATAAAACTTGGGACAAATCATGTAATTAGATCGCCACTAATATCATAATCATTAATACATTCAAGATCCAACATAAAATCCATGAATTCAATTAACTTGTATTTAGAAAGAGTTTCTTCAACTTCAAGGGTGGACGAAAATCCTTGGATAAACATTTCACATACCTTGGTATTCAAATTGGTGAAGAATGATGGAGTGTTCCTGAAGGCTGAATCTTGTATTAGAGATCCTAGGGTTTGCTTATTAAGAATTTTTGAGAAAGATGAATGAATTTTGCCTCTAAAGGGGCTTAATTTATTGTTTTGGGGTCTAACATAAGATGGGAAAAGACCTAATTACCCTTGAGGATGTGGCCTTTTAATGACCAAAATTGATTAAGAAATGCGCAGACCAACATACCGCATCATTGTAATCAATGCGATAGCCAACGCACTTCGTTATTGACATCGATGCAATAGCCAACACATCGTGTTTAGTCCACGTCGGTTAATTGGAATTTACACTGGAAGCTAGGGAAAAATACTCATCGATATGATGGATGACCCAGTGCATTGATATTGCATTGATCCACTAGTTTGAGCTTTCAAATATCTTTCAAACGAAGTTTGAAAAATCCAAAATATGTTTGATAACCCCTTTTGATATTCTTGATCATTAATTAACCTAAATATTGATATTTGAAGGTTATAATGGTCGTGAATGAGGATTGCCAACTTATGAAGGCTAAAATAACTATAAGGATGAACACTTAGATGAATTTTTCAAAGTCTTGGACCCCTTAATATCTTTTAAAAGACTAAATAAAGCTTAGGAATTTGTGAGGTCTTACATAAAGCAGGCGTGGAAATTCAGTAAAAACAAAATCATGTTATGAAAGAAGTAGTCATAAAAGAAGTCATTAAGTAGCTTGATGCTGGGATTGTTTATCCCATTCCAATAGTAAATGGACTAATTTGTGATTGTGTGCAAAAGAAATAAGGGATGATTATTGTGACCAATGAGGAATATGAGTTGATTCCAACTCATACAATGACTTGGTGGAGGATCTGCATTAAATACAGGAAGTTGATTTATGCCACTAAAAAGGATCACTATCCCATTTCTTTTATTGATCAAATGTTAGGTAGGTTGGAGGGACAAGAATATTACTTTTTTCTGGATGGGTATTCAGGGTATACCCAGATAACCATAGAATCAAAAGATCAGTAGAAGATCACTTTCACATGTCTTTATGGTACATATGCATTTAGACATATGCCTTTTGGACTTTGCAATGCACTAATGACATTCAAAACATGCATGATGGCTATCTTCTATGATATATTTGATGAATTTACTAAGGTATTAAAGAATAATTTTTTCATTTTTGGTAATTTATTTGATATGTGCTTGTAGAAGTTAGACAGGGTCTTAACTTACTGTGAAGAAACAAACCATGTATTTAATTGGTAGAAGTGCTAATTTCTGGCCAAGTAAGGTATTTTTCTTCTAAATATGGTGTAAAATAGATGACCTAAGGTAGACCAAGAAATTCTAATCTGAAAACTATTTTAGAAAGAGGTTATGTTTGACTTTAAGGTTGAGTGTCAAAAAGCATTTGAGAGTCTAAGGAGATGATTAATAAAAGCACCCATCCTAATCTCTCATGATTAGGCATTACCATTCAAGCTAATGTGTGATGCTAGTGATGTGGTTGTTGGAGAAGTATTAAGAAAGCACAAAGATAAGGTATTTCATTCAATCTACTATACAACTAAAATCTTTGATGCATCCCAAATAAATTATGTAGTCATAGAGAAGGAGATGCTGTAACTTGTATATGTATTTGATAAATTTATATCATACTTGGTGGCCACGAATATAATTATTCATACGGATCATGCTGCCATACGATATTTGTTCAAAATAATACAAAACCAAGGTTGATTTGATACATTCTTCTTCTCCAATAATTTGATTTAGACGTTTATGATAGAAAAAAAGCTGAAAATCAAGTGGTTGATCATTTGTTGAGGCTTCAGAGTCATGCTCATTTAGCTGATTATACATTATTTATTTGGAACTAGTTTTTGATGAGCAATTTTTGGCACTAGATGTAGTATAGATTCTTTAGTATACTGATAAATTAAATTTTCTAGTAAGTGGTATATATCCTCTTGGTGCAATAAATCAACAAAATAAGAAACTTTTTCACGATTCTAGTGAATATATATGGAATGAGCTGTATCTTTTTAAATATGGTGCACATAGAATAATGAGAAGATCTCTTGTGAATGTTAAAACCAAAAAGGTCATTAAAAGTTATCATTTAGCACCTTATGGAGGTCATCATGGTGGAGAAACGACAATAAAAAAAGTTTTCTAGTCTGTCTTTTTTTGGCCCACACTATTTAAAAATATTATAAATTATGTTAGAAGGTGTGACCAATTCCAGGGAATGGGCACGATATTAAGGATCCATGAAATGCCCTTGAATAATATTTGTGAAGTGGATATGTATGGTGTATAGATTTTATGGGGCCATTTCTCCCATTTGTTGCTATGTTGTATATTCTTGTACCTAATGATTATGTGTCAAAGTGGGTAGAAGATGAAGCTCTCCCTACAAATGATGCAAGAGTAGGGATAAAATTCATCAAGAAGTATATTTTCTCTCGCTTAGGCACACCTATAGTGATCATTAGTAATGGGGGACAAATAATTAGTTCAAGAATTTTTTGCTAAATATGGGAATAGACCTAGGGTAGCCATACCATATCACCTATAGACAAGTGGGAAAGTGCAGGTGTAAAATTGAGATATTAAGAAGATCTTACAGATAATGGTTAATGGACAACGTAAAGATTGATCGGCTAAGCTTGTTCATACATTATGGGCATATAGGATCACCTATAAAATGCCTATTATGACCTATCCTTATTGATAGGTGTATGTAAAGGCTTGTCACCTACTAGTGGTGCTTGAGCATCAGGCATATTAGGCTCTGAGAAATTTGAATCTTGATCTTGATATTTCAAAGAATAAGAATATATTACACTTGGCTGAGATTGAAGTGTTTCGCTTAGATGCATATGAGAATGCAAAGTTATAAAAGGACAAAATGTAAACATGGCATGATAATAAAATCATGACTCTATTCATTTAGACTAGCCAATAAGTGATGTTGTTCGATTCTAGATTAAAGTTTTTTCTAGGCAAGTTAAGCTACAAGTGATCTGGAGCATTTGAAGTTGTGAGAATGAACTTCATGGGGATGTTGAACTATGGAGTAAGGACAAATGTGAAACAATCATGGTAAATGGATAGAGACTCAAGCATTATTGGGCGGATTATTTGGATCAGCACAAGATATCCATTACCTTTGAAGAAGAATGAAGCCGAGTTTAGTCATGCCACAACATTAAATAATGCATTACATGGGTGGCAAACCATGAATGTAATGTAGTAGTTTAGTTTATTTATTTGTTGTTTGAAAAATAGAAGAAAAAAAGAGAAAAAAAATAAAAAATACTAAAAGATATGTCAAGCCACGACAAAAACTAAGGCGGTGAGTGGGAGAAAACATACTTTCTCTTATGTGTTTATGTTGTTTTGTTGAAAATGTAGGAATGAGAAGCTTCATGTGATGGGGAAGAACAACAAATGAGTAAATCATGTGTTTTGGAAGCTAGAAGATACGTAAAAGATCTCTAAAGGTGATGAAAAATGAAGGCTAGAAAAGGGAAACAAAATTCCCTTAAGTGAAAAAAATAGTTGGCGTTCGTGATAGCCCCGCATCACGGACCCTATCAACCATGATAAATAGCTCCTAAGAGAAATTCCAGTAAGTCTACACAATAGCCCCGCGTAGCAGAGCCTATCATAGAGACTGAGCTTTGCATCGCTAAAGAACTCTAATTTTTTGTAAGTATAATGAAAATTTGAGTTTTAATCAGATGCAACTCATTTTACCTGGTATATAGCTAATATTAAACCTCCAAATCCACCCATTTTACCATTTCCCCCCTCACTCTAACCTTACGTGCCACACTCCATCTAATAATTTCTAACTTTCCCAAAGCTTGTGGTGCCAAGTTTATCTCCTTCACATTTGCATCATTCTGACTAAGGTATATACTTGAACTCGTGTAAAACGTGTAGATGTTGGGTAAATAATAACTACCATTTTTAATTATTGGAGGATTTTTACTAAAGTTTGTGTTGAATGAAGCAATTGGTGCTTAAGTAAAACAAAGAAATACATTTCTTTTTATGTGTGCTTTTAAATCATGTTGCTTCATTTGATCTGTACCAATTGTGTATGTTGTTCTTCGTGTGATGTTAATTAAGAATTTTGTGACTCTATCTAGTTATGTCACTAGAATTGTTTGAGTAAATATGTTACAACTGAAGTGAACGGAGATGATTTGTGGATCAATTCATTCTATGGTGTTACTTTTTGTCTGTCAATAATGTGAGTTGTAATATGTGTTATATCTTGAAATTTTGAGGTATTTTTAAATCTTTGAGATTTTGTATTAAATTATAAGCAGAAAGTAACACATCTTAGTTTTGATAGAAGTATTTGAACATTGATGTAGCATAAGGGATCAAATAGAAGGTTTATGATGGTGATGTTAAGTAAGTATATCAGAGCATTACATATTGGTGTTTTTGTACAGTATTCTTGAGTATGATCTTTTGATGTGCTTATAAATTTGAACCCTAATAACAATCTTGGAATCTAGGTTAAAAATTAATTCATCACATTGTTATATGCTAAACTTAAAGAACTAATTAGGTAATGCTAGTTTTGTTGAATTCTGTGGAAGTGAAGTGGGTGTATATTTAATGTTTGAGTCAAACACAACCCGAATGGTTGAATGTAAGTATTATAGGTGTTATGAACAGGAGATATAAATTTAAACAGAGGAAGTCTGAGTACCTTAGTTTAGAATTTGCGTGCCTATGTTAGCAACTAATTTGAGGGTGTCCTCAATATCCTCCCATACTTAATGCTAGCTAATCCAAATGGGTGTCCTAAAACTTATTTTTCTATATGTTTAGATTGACAGGTACCCCGACTAGCCATCAAAAAAAAGGAATTGATATTACTGGGTCATGTGAGACTTCTAAAAAAAGAAGCTAACCCACTGGTCATATGCTAAGAACTTCTGCAATTCCACAAGGGTAAACGAGAACATATGCTGGTAGATTGGCTGAGGAAGCCAGAAAGAAATGGTATACCAAGAGACCAAATATGCTCTAGACCAGTTCATCACTAGGGAAAGCCTACTAACATAATATCCCAACATGGTGAGATGATTAGAATATCTACATATGACCTTCTTGTTTTTGCATCCTACAAAGTGCAACATGCACCTTATTCGAGAATTCTATTCTAATTGGGACCCTAGAGATCCCAATTCCAAAGTAAATAATAGAGGTCAGGTAGTTACATTTACAACACATGATATTAATGTTATTTTATATGGAATGGAGGCAGAAGCAGACCCATTATGACAGCTAAACATCACCATACCCTACCATATATCAAACACCTATTACATAGAAACAAGTTTGTAGCTAGGTGGAAGCATCAAAAATATAGTGGCCTCTACCTCACATTCCCTTATGCCTAGAAGAATATAGAGGCCCTCACGTGGGAGAACGTTGTCTACCATTGTGTGATTCGGGGCAAAAGTATGGCAGATATAACGCATGATAAGGTATACCTTATTTTTCCCTTAATGCAGGATGATATTTATATCAATATTGGTTCTGTAATTTTTTTTGCAATGAAGAAGGTGCGCTAACATTAGGAGCGCAGTTATGGGTTATTTGTTGACCAGATTTTTGAGAAATCATGGGATTTAGGAGGAGACACTTGATTACAGGACAGTGATAGACACCTGCTTTATGGATGTGCCTAGGAATAAGGGACTGGATGGGGCCCATGGGTAAGTGATAACTATGCTCGAGCATCTGGCTTAAATAATGAGATTTTAGCCCATATGTACGTGATACAGATGCTCCAGCTGAGTATAGGCGGTAGGATACCACACATGAGGAAATTCATGTTGTAGAGTTAGATTACTCTCTGAGTCACCATGCCAGGACTTGCTACATATTGGACTAGAGTTTGTAGAGCTTATGGATGACAATGTTCCTATTTATAAGGAGTTGAGGATGGGAGATTAAGATTTTGATTAAGAGAAGGAGGAGGTAGTAGACCTAAATATGGAAGTTGAGGCATATGGTCTCGATAATGATGATGACATGGATGATGCTATCTCATGGAGTGTGGCACCACCTCAATACCTCATAATATTTGCAAGAACAAAGGACAGTGGTATATTTTAAGTGGTGGGCGGTGGTCCTCATTCTTCATACATCTCATTTTCTTGTGTTTTATTTATTTTTATTTTCGGATGCTTATTTAATTGTTACTATTGATGTAGGGATCATTTGACATTAGGATTGGTTTTTATGATGTTTATTGATTTTGTATTTTGTAGAGATTTCTTTAATTTGATTAGTTCATTCCTTTTAGCTCATAATTATTTAGTTAGTAATTACTTATCTAAGTTTAGTTAAATTCTAGGACTATATTTTTTAGGCCTTAAGGTAATTCTTATAACTCATTATAGTTAGGTTCCTTTCCTTATGATGGATGGATAAAGACCATATTAAAGGGAGTTAGTCTTAGGAAATAAAGAAGTTAAAAGATCCCAACCACAATTCTAGGTCGAGATACTTTGTGTAGGGTCATGTGGTTACATGAAATGGAAAACACATGTTAAAATGGGAAGCATGTCGATTTTAAAAAAAGGATGATATTTTAAGACATCTATTCACAATAGTGTGAATTTCAATTTGTCGGATTGATTTAAGTTATGTAATTACTAGATCGAGAGCCCATAGGGATCCTACTTAAACCTAGCATGCACCAAGTGGGAGTGAGATACTATATTTTATCCGCATGCATAGTGATGTGTAGAACTTGTTCGGTGTGTTTATGAAGAAAAAGAAAGTGAGTTAGTTCTGGAAGATGATGTTGGCATTTTGTTGATAGCCATGTTTGTAGACCTCTTTTTGCCTAGCTTTTTAATTATCCTTAGTTAGTCGTGATGATTATATAGCCTATTTTCTTTTGTAGCCTTATTATAGCTTATACCCCTTCTCTATTTAACCTTAATTTGATCCAAACATTATAGGCATTTTAATGAAGAAAAATTTGTCGAGTAAGGAATTGAAAAACAAATAGGAAAAAGGTGATAGTGAAGCCCCAAAATATAGCTATTGGTGTAAGAATGGAGGTACAAAAATGTAGAGAGTTGGGTGATGAGAAAAATAAACCATGTTCAAGGAAAAATTGAATAATGTGTTAAAAAGTGGATTCCCTAAAAGAGTCTATCTAATAGAGCTTAATGCGATAGGACCAAAATGAAAAAAAAAAAGGGGGAAGGTATATGGGGTGAAGAATTAGTTATTAATTGGGTATTGTAACATTCTTGTGATGTAATAAAGCTTTTAGGTTGATTAGCCACTACTTGTACCCTAATAAGTTCCTACTCATCCATTAGCTTACACTGAACCCTTAAGGACCTATTTGATCCTTAGTATTAACATTAGATTATTAGTTGACTAGTAAACTAAGGGAAAGCCTATGGTTCATCATGTATCATGTATGAAGTCCTTGAGAGAGTTAGAAGAATTTGTTGTTTGGATACCCATGATTGTTGTAATTTAAAAAATTGAGAGTAAGATGGGTTATTATACTATTGTGAGGGTGCATATAGAGGATAATTGGGTTACCTTTAGGAACGCTTCATTGAATAAAGTGCATAAGTTTTCAAACACGTTTGAGTCTACTTGTGAGGTTAGGGAGTTTGAAAATTCTTATCCTATATTTTCATTTGCTATATGACATGTTTGTGGTGAAAATTTATAAGACATGTTTAGCATGTGTGTGCCAAAAAAAGTGTGTTGTTTAGATTATGGTCTAAAGCCTGGTGTATAGTATTGCCTGGGATTGTTCGAGGAAGAAAAAGATTCTATGTGTAGGGTGGCAATCTTGGGCGGATTTATACGTCAAAATTCAAGGATTTATCCATATTAATACTTGTTTGATAAACTAAAACGTATTATATTGGTTGTGTTTGAGAAATAATTGTATTCTCTATCTAATGGACATAGTTAGCTGATGTCGGGCTCAATTCTGATGAGATTGGACATAATTTAATTCATTAACATGAAGCTAATGGTTAATGGAAGCATTGGGAGTGATTTGCTGAGCATGAGGATGCTGGGAATGGGTTAGGAAAACATGAAACTTGAGACTGGAGTGAGAAAATCAGAAAAGAGCTAGAAAGGAAGGAAAATGGCAAGCTCCACAACGCGGACCTCAGTCCCTGCGACGCACTAAGGGATTTATATAAGATGATAATTTCTAGTAAGCCTCTATGATAGCCCTTCATTACAGAAACTGAATACTTTTTCACGTCATATTCCAGTAAGGGTCTCATAGACCCTAGTCCCTACAATGAGCTCTGCAGCATGGTTAAGATCAATTTCGTACAAGTGTGTCATACTATAAAAGATCACTTCAAATAAATTGGGGATACTTTGGCATACGTACGATAGAGGTAAAAAGAAGTGCAACACTTCCCTTAGGGTTCATTGATCTTTAATCTTTCAACATTAATTTTGAAATGATTAATTATATTTATTTTATGTAGATTTTGAATGTGAGTAGCTAAACACCCTTGTTCTGGGGTTGTACATAAGGGAACAATTATATTTTAATAGTCTTAGAGTGGTTTAACATTGACTTATCATTTGGGTTATTCTTATTCTCTTGTACTTACTATTTTGATGAATGGCCACCATTAAAATACATCTATAATCCTTTGTGAATCTATGAGGAGAATCATTAGGATAGATCAAATAGTTTAAGGACAAAGTTCATATTCTTTTATAGAATAAAGGATTTGAATTAGTGGATAGGATAGAGATATACCTAGAAGCCTTGTTTGGTTCACTTGCATAGTGATATCTTAATCCATATAAATGTATTATTGCATCCCTGCTCAATGATGTAGTTTCAATGTCCCTTTCGGCAGAATATGAGAGGCTCGAGATACCATGATCATAATCTAAGCCCTACAAATAAATAACTCGATACTCAACACAACCAAGATAAGGATAAAGATTTATAAGATTGTTAAGGGTGTCTCGACCCGAGCATTCTATCTCATATTATTTATGACCTAGCTTACATTGCTATAGACATACTTTTTTATTTATTTATTTATTTATTTATTTATTATATTATTTATCAAATTATCAAAATCTTCTTGATACTCTAAAACACTTGAATACATTATTATCAAAACTGAAGTTTATTAAATTACTAATCAAATAGTCCTCGTGGGTATTATATCCGATACTTTGAGTCACTGTATTACTTGTACAATCACTTGCACCTTCATGTACGATAGACCAAAACATCCAAGCACCCCCTTAGTTAAAAATCCATAAACTCAAAACATAAATAATTCAGAAAAGCCATGGAAAAACTAATTCTATCAATAGTACCCAAATGGCCTCAACCCAATTTCCAAATAAATAAGTAAATCAAATGGAAAATAATCTTAAACACATGATTTTAACAAAATAAATTTTTTAGAAGAGATACATTCCTGAGATATCAAGAGTTATGGAGATGAAACGATACTTTAAGCACTAGATGACCAACCTTGAGAAACCCTAGCGTTGTTCATGACTTGGAATTTGAGAGAGTCTAGCGTAGTTTATGATTCAGTAATGAGGAGTTATAGGATCCCTTTGGATGTTTTATGTCATGAGTTAGAATTGAGGAAAGAGAGGAATGACCAAAGTTCCCTTGATTAAATCACTAAAAGAAATTACCATCCAATCATTATGGGTCACGTGATGAATTGTAACGACTAACTACAAGTCATAACCTAGACTCATAGTCTTGGTAGAAAGATGGGTATCCACACTTGTCTGACTACAACTAACATATTATGAATCGTATAGTGTCCTTACTTCTTGTTAGGAGCTAGTAATGACCAAGGCAGAAGCAAGGATAATTCCTTACTCGTTTTACAACTATTCAACCCTACTACTAATAATGAGTCTTTATGACTCATTAGGTGTGTCTCCACCTGGGCAGTGATCTGAAAACACAAATAATTTCAGAGACCAAAAATCAAGGGTCTTACATTCTTCCCCTAGGATCATTTGTCTCTAAATAATGTGCTTGGACTTATTGATGCTCTTGAATCATGGAATAAAGGATATAACTTCACATTAGGAATCCTCCTTCGTTAAAACATACATAGGTACAAGGAAAAATAAGCTTCATGACTTTATCAAGTAAATCATTTAAGCACGAATAATATGTTAAAGAGATCCCTGAGCCCAACCCACTAGTGATATTGTTCGCATTGGGCCCTGGCTCGCGCGGCTTTCAAATATGTCACTAGGGAGTAAGGCTTTCATACTTATATACCTAGCATCCCGCTAGTGTTTGGTCAATATGGTACTGCTTATCGTAAGTTGGGATGTTACATACACCCTATTATAGACAGCATCCCCGCTGAGGTTTTCCCCACGAATGGGATCTCCCTAGACTCAAGACTAAGGTTTGCCTTACCTTACTGGAATTTATATAATCTCAGTTTGAACTCTGGCCCACATAAATAGGGCTGACACAGGAATAGTTCTGAGCCATTCTTTTCACCACCTAAGTCGGGGTCCTGGTCAAGATAGCAATTTGGAAACACAAAGGCCTGAGAGAGCTCTTAGCTCAGCCCACTAGTGATATTGTCTTCTTTGGGTCCAGGATCGCATGACTTTAAAATGCGTCACTAGGTATTGAATATTTCTTACTTATATACCAAGAAACCATCCTATGTTTTGGCAATGTTGGATTCCTTATCCTAAATTAGGGTGTTTCGCATAACTACCTCTCACCATCACACAATGGCAAACTTTTAATAGGGTGCACATGATTACATAATTTTATACTCATAACTACATGCACAACTCTTGTGTGATGCACATTACTTATGTACGATACTCCAGGAAGCTTTATGTTGTATTTCTTGAAAGAGCTGAATTGTGATTGATAACCCCATAATTAAATGTACATTACTAACTTGTGAAAGAATGATCCTAAAATGCCTTTTCCTCTATCTAATACCTCCATCTTTAAAGCTCCTCCCTTCTCTAAAAATCAATAAGTTGGGAAGGTTGTTATTATAACATGTTCAAACCCTGTTAGGGGAACGCAAAAGAACATTAAAGTAATTGTAGAGTTGAAAAAGCCAGGGAAACCATGTAGACCTATGCTAGGGCAAGAAATTAGTAAGTTTGTTAATGAAGGCCATTCAAGTTTGGGATTGACTAGACCATATTTCTGAGCATGACAAAGAGAGGTCTCACCCTCCTTTTTATAATCTAGTCATGATCATTAAAGAACGCTCAACTAAAAGAATGTAAGATGTAAAAGAGAAAGAAGTTGTAGACACGCTTATGCCTTAAAACATCCTCAATTTCTTAGTAGGTGAAAATCTTTTACAAATAAAACTATCATAGAAGAGTGTATGTTGTGGTAAAATATGTTAATTGATAGGTATCAGGCTATTATAGACAAAGATAAGCATCATGAAGTAAATCATCCTACAAAATGATTGTCGAATTACAATAGTATGTGGGTTAAAAAGTTCTATAAAGCATAAGCAATATTATTAACTCCAAAGAGAAGAGACATCAACATTAAGTGTTGAGTGATATTGTAAAAAGTTTTAAGTTGATATGAAGTGTTATCAGTCAACTATAAATGAAACTATTAGGACAAAGAGTATTTAGATGGTCGTTACCAACCAAGACTTCTCCACCATATTAAAATAGGACCTTGACAGTCATCATCTGTGGTTCTATCCTTTCTTATATCAAAAATAGCCTCATAAATAGAGTGGGGGCTTACTATTCGTAATAAGGATTTGAATTTTAAGGCCCTATTGTTGATTGGCATTGTGTGTAGTAGAATCATGGATACATAAAATGATTCAAAGGTCAATTAAGAAAAAGTGTTGCTAATCAGGTGAATTATGAAGCGATAAAGGATAAACTATGGAATGGTCATTAAAATAAATTGTAAAGACAACCCATCAATGGCAGACATCTTATCCATCTACTTGTTTAATCTCACATATGTGAAAAATAGCAAAAGTTCTCAAAACTATTAGTGTTAATGCCTTTATTTAAACTAAGACCAGTGTTTATATTTTAATGATCCAGGCAGTCTTTTATCATTTTTTTTGTATTAAAAAATGAAGTTTGATAATCTAGTTGCATAATTTCCTACAACTGAGTTGTATTCACTTGCATATGGAGATGTCCCAAGTTTATCTACCCTATTCCATCTTCAAACGCTACTCTAACCCCTTCTAGTACATATACCAAACCCACTCCAGCTACAACTTTTGTATTAATATCTCTTAGTTCTCAAACGTTTATTTATAACTAATTTTAACTCAGGACATAATATTGATGATAGATGCTTTGGCTAAAGTAGCTAACTCGAGGGTAGCTACCTTTACAATCTATATTATAGAAATGATTTGCATAGCCCTAAAGCCTCTTTAGGAATAGATAAAGAAGATGAATAATACGTTACACTCATATGGTGACAGCTTGACTAGGCTAACTAAAAGATCAGATTATAAAGACCTTCAAGAGAAAGAGGGACCTGTCATACCTATTGATGATAGTTGGACATCCATTTGGGTTGACGTTGCTATATAGTAAGCAAAGATAGATTAGTATTCTTAGTAGAGGTTGGTAATATGTTCACTTATATACCTTTATTGACTTCACTAATTGTTGATGACAAAGTTATTCTATGGCTTTTCCCACAGGTTGTTAAGTAAGTACCGCGGAGGATTTTACTTAAAGTAGATAATGCTTATGATGATTTTATGGAAAAGAGGAAGGATGGATGTAACTTTTTGTAGCTTAAGAAATAAGTACTTTCATGATATCCAAGACATTGAGGATTTCCATGTCATGGAAACTCCATAGTATAGATTTGCAGAGACAACTATGGAGGGGCCCCATAACTCTAAATATTACAAGACTTTCTCTGTGAGGACAGATCCAACAAGTTTATCCATTGTACCACCTAGATCGGACTAGTGAATTGATCCCTATCTTAAGGTTCTATTAGAGAGACAAGCTCCTACTCTTTTTTAGATATTACATGGGGACCCTCACTTTTCCTATTATTTCTATTATCTTTTTTATGCATAGGAGGACACAAACTAATTATTTTAGAGGCATCGGTATTCCCTTGGATTTTGATTTTGGTTTGTATTATTTATGTACTTAGATTATGTTTTGGCTTGTGCGATGGGATTGTGTGTTTTGACATTTTTTTAAGTTACATAGCTTTATTTTATTATTTGTTTAATTTCCTTTAGCTTATATTTGTGTTGGGATCATATGATTAATGGTTCAGATAAAAGACCTTGACTTCAAAAGTACTCTTATGGAGATTATTCACATGCGTAACTCTTAAAAAGATAAATTAGACTATGAAATGCTACATCTTTCAATCTATGCCTATATTTAGAATCTTTATATTATTAAATTAAAGTAATTAGGCACTAATTTTTATGAATACTTGCATCTTCTTTAGACAACTCAGTTACCTCCATTTATATGTGTTATGAACGTGGTACATCATCTGAGGAAGTAAAAGTTTTTCTTCGAATGTGTGTTTGATTGCCATGAGTGATGAGGTTTTTATTTGATAATATTCTATGAATCCATATAGAGTTTTTGTAGTTGTTATATCCCTAAGTAAAGATTATTGCAATATTTGAGAAATGATCTCTGGCCATCAATTGTGAATGATCCTTTAAATTTACCAAATGGACATCCCCAATGTGAGCTAAGTGACCAATTCTTGTCCAAAATTGTGTCTTGGAACCTAAATTTTGGGCAACCTTATTACAAACCTTAACTCATCCTCTGCAATCTCACATTTTGAACCAATACCATTTTGACATTAAGCTGAGCTCTTAAACAAACTTTTGACAATAGTCTAAATTGGTGGTGGAGGAAGTATATGGTAAGATTTTTGATTGAAAGTTCATAGATTCAGATACTATTCACTTCATCATCCAAGTCATCCTAGCATTGTCAATAAATAAATAATATATATATATATATATATATATATATATAGAAGAAGAGAATAAGCACAAAGAGTTGCAAATGTAGATATAGTTTGTAAATATTTGAATTGATTAGCTTTGTAAAGAATGGGAGGTAGATTTTATCAAGTTAATATATTAAATTTTTTCCATAGAATGTATAAAGTAGTGATCTTTGGGAAAAACGATTGAGTTAAGGTCTCATGTTGTACATTAAGGCTGTTGAGTCACTGTACCCCTAAACTATCCTTCCTTACCTATTGTCTATGTTAGAAGCTGGAAAAGAACTTTGTCATCTTCAACATAACATGCTAAGTTTTAATGACATGGAATATATGTGCAAGCCTATGGTATAATACTTAGGTTCATGATATTGTTTTAGAGTGATATTTTTCCACCTTAACCCCTTGTTTTAAACTTAATTATATTATGAGTAGAGGGATATTATTGTTCTGAAGGAAATTAATTGTATTTATCAATCACATTTGTTCACCTTAGTGGATGTCAATGAGAATGTTTTTGGTTTTGTAGCAACAAGTCAATACTTATGGATTGTAGTTCATAAATCGAATTTTTGACAGCGGATACCTATGCCAAGGTTTAACAAAGTCAAGAGGGCAAAGTAGTTTTAAAAAAAAAGCATGTGTTGAACTCCTAAGTAGTATATTTCATTGGCATAGTTGTTTTATGAAAATTTTGATTCACTTAAAGACCACCAAAAGGGTAAGTTGGAGGTGTTAATGACTTGATAATCTGTAACTTATTATGCATATAATTTATAATAAAGTGATGTCCTTAGATCCAAGTTTGAGTTAATTATTGTTGTAATTATGTTTTATGTATGTAATATGGTTTAAGAACCTACCAAAGGAAGACATGGACCATAAAGGAGAAACAAATTAATGGAAATGGAGATGTGATGAATGTTAGATTGCAAGAAAAGACAATGGCATTGCACAAAATATGTGTGCATCACACAAGGTACGTGTAAAATGTACAACAAGAGTAATCATCTCACAAAAATATAGAATTTGAAAGAAGCCTCTAATAATTATTGTGCAAGCATGGAGTATATTGTGTGTATCACCAAAGGTAAGGCATGCACCATAAATGAGCGTTAAAGTCAATAGAACTCCTTAATTTCCGAGTACTGAAAAAAGAGTTTTGTATTCTCAATGAGCTAAAAGTATTCATCAACTTTAATGGTGCACCCTCGACTATGCATACACAAAGTGTTCTAATGGTAACTTTGCAATTATTTGGGTTTGGTTTTCTAAATCATATAAATAGAATATTTTTTGATTTTTAAAAGATTATTCATCAAGTTTTGTTAAACTTTAGACCTAAATAGGAACCCTGATATTTGGATTAGCACTCATCCTTTCTTTCTATCTTAGATTTGAAGAGCTAACTATAAATATTTGAATCTATGGAAACTTTGTTGAGAATAATGGTATAATCTCTTTTTCCCTGAGTATACTTAGTTAAACCCTAATTCTTAGTGGTGTGTGGTGAATGATAGTTGATAAACCTTTAGCTATTGTTTAGTTATTTATAATTTTAGTTCTAAATTATGGAGCTCACTACATCTCTATGTATTTACTCATTAATAGAGATTTGAAGATCTATTCATTCTTAGAACCATATTTTACTTGAAAGAGGGAACAACGGTGAACATATTTACTTGGAAAATACTAGGCTCATTTAATAGTTAGTTCTATAAATAGACTACTCATATGACGTATTCGGTTGATTAGAGAGATAAAAGTATGTGTATTTGAAAGAAACTCATAATAAATTTAGTTATAGACTGATTTATTATAACTAATATCTAAAATCTTTCCTACCGATATACTTTTTTAATCAAAGGTGAATTGCTCATACATGTTATCTACTATAATAAAAACACACCCTAAGTCTCTCTAACATCGATTACAACTATTGTTTTCCAATTTTTTCGGTTTAGATAACTAAACTTTAAAAATGTTTGAAATTGGTCACAAAACCTACCAAATTACTTTTATTGTAGAAATTAATATGCGATTTTATTTAGTGATTTAAATTAACTATAAAATGAACCTTTCTTGCTCATTTACTTTCGTATCGACCATGACTCATTGAGTTTGATAAAACATTACTAGTAACCTCTTTATCTAATTTTATTTTGATTGAAAATTATTAATCACCAATGGATTTCATCAATAGGGACACATGGAAAACTAGATGGACCAATGCTAAATTTTCAGGCATATCTACTTCATAGGCTACGTTGTGAATGTACTTCAAAATCATGTGACGACTAACATACAAGGGACTAAGTTTTCCCTTCTTTTAAAATATCATCACTCTTTTTATGAATAAAATTTTTAGTTAAACCCAATCATCAACTATAAGCACATGCTCCTATCTCCTAACATCTGCATAGGATTTCTAAGTACGCTGTGTTATTTTTAGCTTTTGTCTAATTAGCTGAACATCATCAATACACTCTTAGACTTAATTAGGCCCTATCAAGGTAGGTTAACCAATCTTATACCAACTAGCAAGAGATCTACACCTCTAACCACAAAGTACCTCAAATGGAGCCATTTTAATATTAGGGTGATAACTATTGTTATAGTCAAACTTAACCAGAGAAAAGTGATCTTCCTAGTTATCATTAAAAATTACCACAGTAGGTCTCAGCATATCCTCTAATGTCTAAATCGTCTGTTCAATCTTACCATCAATCAATGTGTAAAAAGATATGACAAAATAAATATGCGTACATTTACCCTTTTTAAATAACTTTTTAAAAAAAGGAAAGTTAATTGTGTTCCCCTATCCAAAATAATAGTCAATGGGAATCTATGTAACCTGTAATGACCTAATTTTTGATGATTTATGTGAATCATTCATATCTATGTGATTTGACACTTTTACACCTTCTCGTAGTTGTATTGTGGTATTTTGGGGGGTTTGGAAATATTGTCATGGGTTCCAATGCATTTATGTATGATTTGTTTAAGATTATGGATATGGATGTTGTTAAGGCTTTAGAATTAACTTTGGTAAATAATTATTAATATGTGCATTAGATGGCAAAACAGACGATGCCAAAAGATCCAAAACATCAATTTTAGGTGGGTAACAAGGTTGGTATGGATTTTTAGCTTTTATATCTCATTTCAAATCTCAATTTAAAAAGATGTGAAATTAGGTTTGAAATGTCAACTTTGTGAAAATAATATTTTTTTTTTGAAAATCAGATGTCATTATCAAGTTCAAAGAATTTAATTTAATGGAATATCATATTTCATTTGTGTTTTAAAGTTCCCGGATGAATCTCAAGGGATTTCAGAGATATGAAATTTTCCAATTCTCCACAGCTGGTGCACCACTCAGTAGGTGCAGCTACTAAAGTGACATTTAGGCCTCTTTAGAGGTTTGTACTAAATCTCCACTGGACCATGCTTTAGTTTTTGTCACAGATAGAACGTAGTGCATTAGTTGTTCCCTGTACGCTTTAGCAGTAGATCAAAAAGTGGACCTTGTCTGCTTTAACAAACTGGCATGCATTGGCAGGTATCGGCAAAGTGGTACATGATATCTTTAGCATTTTAAGACCCCGCAAAATTCCCTTGTAGTTTAATTCATAGGGCATGTTGAGTGAGGCATGATTCCGACCATAAAATATTGAGAAGTTGCTTCCTAATTGAGTAACGTGCTAACCATATAGAATTTCCCTAATTTATACCTTTTGCCATGTGGGAAATCTGATAAGCTTTCCATCGACATAATATTTTCCCAAATACAACATTTGGGTATGAAATTATGGTTAATTTAAGCCTTAGTTGTAAAACTGCATGATTTAACTACTTGGCGCATCGCGAAGAGGGTTGATTTGGAAATTGTCAACTTCCAGTGGAACTCCGCGATAGTGGCACATTGTAGAAGAGTCCCATGTCCTAACCAGTGGGAAAACAAGATGGCTCCACATCGCAGAGGCTACCAATTTCCCAATTGTCAAATTCCAGTGAACCACCATGGTAAGTGGCGCGTTGCGGAGGCCAATGAAATCGGGTTCCAGTTCAATTTTTCCAATTTTGCACAGATGTTTAAAAGGGCACTTTGGACCATTTCCAAGCCAATAAAATCGTGGAAACACTAAATCAAAGCCATTTACAAGCATCTTATGAGGTTTTTCTAATGTTTTCTCTTAACATAAACCCTAAGTATCCAAAACCTCTGCCAAGAATCTAAAGAATCCACCATTTATTTCCTAAATTGAGTCAACATTCAAGGTTCCCAAGTTAAGGACCTCAAGAAACCTTATTCTAGAGAACGAATAGAGTTCCAAAAGTGACAGTTCATCAAAATCTTCTAATTCAAGGTATGTGGCGTCTTTGAACAAGGGTAACCCTTTCATCTTTGTGCCCAAAAGGCTATTTACATCATGAAATTCTTGAAATATATAAGGTTTTTTACTTGAATTTGAATTGGTTGTTTCACCATTATTATTGAATGCATTATACAGTAAAATGGCATGATTTCGACATGTTTTCTTGAGTATTTACAGTTGGGTATAAACCCCATTATTTTACTCCTTGATAACCTAATATTTTTATGGTTGAGATATTAAAGCATATGGCTATATTGAGATTTTGAGGTAACTTGCTGAAATTACCAGATTTCCACATGATTTATGAATCTATATGCTATATATTATGCTTTTGATAAGCTTTAACTTGAGATTGAATAATTGGTTAGTAAGACCTATTTGAGACTTGTGAAATTATGAACTCTTCTGCTATGAGCACCCATGTTTTGAGTATTTTGAAATGATTGAGAAATGAATTGACCTAATAGTCCTTGAGCTTTGAAATCCACTTCACTATGAGATTATTGATTTGATTATTGGGTTCGTGGTGAACCATGTGATTACTTTAAAAGCAGACTTTTTTATGAGATGAGCACAGATAATCTAAAGGGAGTAGTATTTAGCACCGAGTGGGCAAGGTACTATGATTTCTTACCCCAAAACTACGTCCCACCATAGTTTGGGCCTAAGGCGGAGTTTATGATGATTATAATTGGGCCTGAGGATGAGTTTCATTTAGTGGTCACTAGACCTAGGTTATACTCCCTGGCAAAAGTATGATGCTCCTCCCTAACGTGGGGTCTCTTTCTTAGGACGACAAAACGTTGGACTCCATATAGCTCGCATGGTTTATGTCGATTACGAGAACCTCCCTTGACATTTAGACTTCTAGATCAAATACTTATTTTTCTTCCCTATTAATCTATTTTCCTAAATGGTTGAATTGCAATGATGTCTCCCCAACTAAAGTATTTTCTTGATGTGAGTTATTTCCTAAATGAAAGCAGCTTCCCTTGTTATAGTACTTTTTATAAAACCTTGAGATAAGTTATTTCCATAAACTAGAATGTCTTTCCATTTGAGATGGAGTGATTTCCCTAAAGCTTGAGATGACATATTTTCCTAAAGTGAATAAAATGTCTTCAAGTATGTTTTCAAGTTATATGATTGTGCATTTCAAGTATATGAGTTGTAAATAGTTATGAAATGTTGAGCATTGAAGAAGTTTTACTCTCCATGAGACTTATGCATGAGTTGAAAGTATTGTTTAAAGTCCTTTAGCATTTGGATATTGAGAACAAGAGAAAATTTTGAATTTTGAGAATAAACAATGATGACTCATGAGATTTGTGTTACATCCTCCATTCTACATAACTTATGAGCTTTATATTTTATACTTCTTTAAGCCATGTCAGTTGTCTCATAATGCATACATGATTTGATTAAAGAATATTGTTACTATTTTATTCATATGCATTCACCCCCGCATACTCAGTACATTCCAAGTACTGCTCCATATATATGTCTATGTGCTACATTGTGTCATAATGTAGGTTCAGGTGCTAACTCCTAGCGTCACCTATGATTTTTTGAGTACCTTGCCTATGTTTTCTATAGTGGTGAGTCCTCATGATTCGAGGACCGATCTTCAGATATTTACCATACTTGAGAGACTATGTTTTATCTTTAATTCATTTCGAGTCTGTTGGGGATCTGTCCCAACGTCTCTTTAGATTTTGATTTGTAGAAGGTTGTTAAACTAGTGTCAGACTTGTGATGTATTGAGGGTTCGATATTGTAGTTTTGTTGAGATTTCTCTATAATGTGGTCTTCTAGAACTAGTATCTTTTCCATATTTCTTTTCATGTGATATGACTATGCTAGTGTTGATACCATTCTTATCTTGAATTAGGTGTCATTGGTGAAAACCGGATTTAAGGGTAAGCTTGGGGCAACTCGTAGCCTTAGGCATCGTGTGACGTCCCGGGAGACGATTTCGGGTCGTTACAAGCGGTGACAGTTAAAGCATCTATTTGACCTATTTTATAGAACCTGGTACCTATATATATCCCCTTTCACAATTTCTTTCACCATTTTTTAGACTTGGAACTTGGAGTTTTGGGGTTTTGAGCGATTTCTTCAATTTTAAGCTTGGGTTGGCTCCAAATCCCTATTTCAATTAAGTTTCTTTGATTATTATCCTTCATATTTTGTTAAATCTTTAATTTTACAATGGAATTTGGGGATTTTGGCCCAAAAGACCTATATTGGTATTTTCTTGAAATAAACCCCAATTTTAACCCATTTTCATTTAGATTTTCCTCTATGAATTCCTTTAATCATGGAAAATATACTTTTGGATAAGAATTCCAGTTTATCAATTTTTCTTTTCAAAACCCATTCTAGGGTCTATTTTGACCGCAACCCAAAAATGGGCAATATGGGTATTTATAGCTTTCTTTATGTAGATTGTTTATGTGTGAGTTTTATTTGATTCCAAGTCCATTCATGAGGAGGAGCTTAGTGTTGAAAGATTTTTTTTCATCAATTTATGGAATTTGAGGTAGGTTATGGATTAACTTTCTTCGAACTAGGTTTTGTAGTTAATATTGGTATAAAACATGTTGTAGGTGTAGGAGTTAATGAAGAAATGGTTTTATTATAGTGTTGTGACCATGTAGGGGATTAATTTATTGCTATTTGGTACATATTGAGACCTTACTTGTTATGTGTGATCGTGTGGAGTCTTATATGATGTTGTTAGCCTTGAGTATGTGTATTTAACTATGTCTTTTCAGGTGAAAAAGGCCTAAATATGGTTTATATGATATCAATGCCATATTTCGGTGTATTTTACTTTATTGGTATAAGGATTACATAAGATACATTGATGTTTGCTGTTTTTAGTAAATTTTGGCTCATGTTGTTAATATATTAGTCAGATTTGGAAACTCTCAATCTGATTAGTTGTGAGATATTGGTACCACCATGGAATTACTAGAAATATTTGTACCACCATGGAGTTACTGAAACACTAGCTTTAAAACCCCTCTACTGATGCATGTTCCCGAGAGAAGTTAAGGATAATGGTATTGGATATTGAATTATTTATGGGTTGCAATCCCTATATGTTCCTACCTAGAAGCATATGTCGGTAGGTTTATACGGAAGTTGTGCAACAACCTCTAGAATTGCATCGTCATTGTCATCATCATCTTCATCATTTTTATTTTATTACATACATGTGTTTCTCATTATATGTTGTATTATTTTCTTTCGTGTGGTATTTGTCTAACTGAATATCTTTCTCATACTTGTGTATGACATAGGTGTATATTATAGAACTATCAGTGGAGATGGTGTGGGCTAATTCTTGGGTCATTTTTGGATTGCAGGTGACGTGCCCATAGTAGATATTTTATATAATTCATTTTCTTCTTTACTCAGTCGACCTATAATACCTACTGAGGACAAGTAGACCATACTTTTCTCTACTATGATCTTTTATTATAGATTCTGGTATGAGTGCAATGTGCAGTAGCTGATTCAGGCGGTATCTAGAGTGTATTTGAGGTAGCGGATGATCTGTTCTTTTGGAGTTGATCTACTACCTCTTCATACATATTGTGTGTCTGATTTTGTACCCATAGACAAATTATGATACTTTTTGGTGCAACATTGTAACTTTTGACATTTAAGATATATTTAGTAGTTCTTACACTATGACACCAGGTCTTAGGATTTTTTATGGTATTATTAGTTCTGTACTTCCTCTATTATCATGTATGAGTTGTTTGACTCGATTCTTGGAGTGTTTCCTTGGGTTTAGGGATTGATTTCCCTTTTCATATAAGTTTGGGTAATTGAATTTTTTGTCAAGTCATGTCGCAACTATTTCCATCATAACCCTTTGTTTTTGGGTCATGACAAATTGATATCAGAGTAGCCAGGTGACAATTGTCTCATTAGTGTAAGAGCAGGTGTCTAGTAAATTATCTCATATTGAAACGTAGATGTCTATATCCATCTTTTAGAGGATATAAGATATTTAGGAAATGTCTCTTATTTTGTCTTTAAAATACAGATATATATATTCATACCTTGTGTTCTAAACTAAAATTCACTCGTTTTTGTGCAGATTGTGGGGACTACATCCCTTGAGGCTAGAGATATGGAGCTATCTTTTGATAAGAGAGCTCATTCTAAAGGGCGAGGTATGTATTGTGGATAGGATTAAGGTAGCAGGAATTCACGAGGAAATTCCCCACCTACAGGAGGTACTATGATCCTCTTCCTTGAGCCTCAAGTTTAGAATGCTTGAGATATATGGCCTACTTTGGTTCCATATTGTCCTTCTACCCTAATTTCATAGGGGTTATTGATTTAGTTGCTACTTTTGAGTATTGTACCTCTGGTTTTGTTAAATCTTGGCTATGGTTTTCCTCTGCTTTTGAGTATAGATCCTCCAGTGGTACCAACATCTTTCTATGGTACTCTGCAGACTCTTAGTGTTTTTTGTCCTTCTATGCTAGTGTCTGAGTATGCTATTCTAAGATTAGGAGTTTAATGTTAATCTATGTTTCCTCCTCAGGTGGGATCTTCGCAAGCCAGATTTACTATGACTCCTATTATTGCAAGTATAATTATATCTTTTGAGGATCAAAAGAGGTTGGAGAGGTTCACTTGATTGTGTCCTCTTAATTTCATTGGTGTTGTAGGAGAGGATACTTACAAGTTGTTGATTCCTTATCTGGAGAAATTGTATAAACTTGGATTGATCGAGTCATATGGGGTTGCTTATACTACTTATCAGTTATGAGATACAACCACAGATTAGTGGAAGCCACTTGTTAGTTGAAAACCTCATCGTTCTCCGCAGATGACTTGGGATTAGTTTTGCTAAAGCTTTCTTTGATAGGTTTGTGTCTTATAGTCTGACGGATTAGTTGAGAGATGAGTTTGATCACCTGGAATAGGGCTCTAACAATATTTTATGGTAAAAGGCATGTTTTCATGCCTTTACTAAATATTCTTATGCAGGTCTTTCCATTGAGTCTGAGAATATTTGGAAGTTCATAAAGGGATTGGAGGTTTTCATTTAGCTTTTTGGTGTCCAGATGGTAGTCTTTGGGGAATATTTTAAGAGTAAAGTGGATCATGATCGGATGACTAAGTCTATTCTTCATACTTTTAGGGAGTCACAAAGAGGGTGAACCATCAAGGCGAGTTCCGATGTCACACTCATAAAGGTAGAGTGTCACGACCCAAAAACCAAGGGTCATATTGTCACTTGTTGTGGAAACTTTGACATGTAATCCTATCAACTAAATTGATTTATAAAAAAAGAATACAAAAACCCAAGGCAAGACTTCTAGAGTGAAGTCTGATAACACTCAACTTACATGTCAATTTAGGTGCAAGGCAGTCGTCGTCAATATATCTACCCAGCATTGGAGTTAGGTCGAATCCATGAGAAATAATGTGAGTGGCAATCAAGTTAATTTGAAATAATTGTTACAAATTAAATTTAAGAAAATGGTACAAAAAGATAAAATGGAGAGGTGAGTTCCTACACTAATGTTTCTTTTTGGGATTTTCTTGTATAAATTCGGGGTTACGAATAATTAGAGTTTCAACAATTTTACAAGGATATTTGGATTATGCCTTCCTAAGGGAGTGACATGTGGGAGTTAGTCATCAACATCAATTTAGTAAGTCAAATATGGGTAGGTTTGGTTATAGATTATGATGCTAGTCTTTCAAAAAAACACCAAATTTTCACCCATTGATCCTTTCGAATACCTAGTGGGTGTGTTCAACAATTAGCAATAACAACCGCAATCAAGGCATCCTTATTTCTAGGATGATACCCATTGCATAGACAACCTCAATTTAACCCTTATTTTTAAGATAGTAAGAATTTAGCTAACTACAAACATAATTGTCTATCATTGCTTTGGTCTCCACATCCCTCATTCAAGGATAGTATAGATTCCTAATCTTCACCCAAAACCCTTCTTTCGAAGATAGCCTTAGGTTTTCTCAAGCTTGGGCTTTTCACCCATCAAACCCATATGGGTATTTGGAGCTTTCACTCATTAAATCTCGACCAAGCTAGCATATCACTAAGAGAATCCATAAACAAGAACTACCAAATAGATGCTAACAATAAAAATGCACGCACACTTTATTCCCTATTCACACATAACCCCAAGAGAAAGATTTAGCTACACATAAGATAAATAAGAATAGATATACCAATGTGGTAGATCTACGCGAATGTTACTTCAAACTTGGCTCCTCCACAATATCAACCATGGAAGTGAGAAAATCTTCCACTTGTAGTGTCTCCAATGTATTCTTCACCTAAATTTTATACAATATTTTCTTCTAAAAAAATGGAGTCTACAAAACCCTAAGCTAAAATAGAGAAATATTGGGGTAGAAGGAATGTGATGGAATGAATAACTTTTCAATTAGGGTTTGTGTGTTTTTATTCAAATTGGGATCAGAATATGTAATTATAGTTTTGCCCTTGGGCTGAACATCTCCACCAAGCTACGATCGTACAAGTCTGGCTGCGACCATGTCTACACAACAATGATTGATTTATGTGGTTGTGGTTGACTGACCACCTTGGCTGTCTGTGACTGCGGCCCATGGACCGAGACCTCGGTAACTGAGGCTAGTTCACTACAGGTCTTAAGATTTACTTTTTCTGCTTCCTTTTGATCAACTCAAGCTCCAATCTACCTTTCCTTGTCCTTTCAACTCCTATACATGCAACAAGTGGATATTAGTGCATTAAATCACAAATATGATTCATTTATATATTAGAGACAAGGTAAGGTGCACGATAAATAAGTGTGAATGAGTGGTAAAGTCACCACTCTTCAACATCCCCAACTCAATACCTTGCTTGTCCTTAAGCAACACTACCTCTATACCATGAGCCATAATCATTTATGCCCATATTTTATGCCTTAAATGCCATACAGACCTCGAAATGAGTTGCAACCACAAGTATCACATTGCACATATACTAGACTAATTTCACAACACCCCTAAATGTAAAATGCAACCCTCAAGGAATGTAAAAGACTTTAAAGAGAAATCAAACAACAAAGATCAATGCTCAAGTAGTGGCTCATCTTTGACTAAAACTAACCAATACTCCATTTTCCTCCTTGTTCAAGAGGTGACAAAGGTCACACACCCCAGCTTGTTTATATGCTATCCTCATAAGAAAGAAAAGTTTCAAACAACAAACTACTAAACATGTAACAAGGAATTTTAAGTGCGAAACACTCCCCACACAAATGAAATATCAATGCAACAAGTGCTATGCCATAGGCTTGCCCCTATATTTAATCTCCACAACAAAGAAAGTAAATGGTCGGAGATCTCAAAGGACTTTCTAAGCTTGTAACATATGTTCGGATTTTGGTAGGATGTCATTTAGGGAACTTGGTTACACCCTACCTTGAACGTCTACATCACACTTTACAACACTTTTCCTTTCTACTATGGGCCACTCTAATTCGTTTCTCTCTTTTATTATGCCTACTTTTTGCCTTCTTTTTTCCCTACTTTTCTTGTATTTCTATATCCTTACATTTTTGTGCTAGTTATCCTTTTGTTGTGTTTTTTCCTTTTTCTGAAAAATTGTTTTCAACACTTAGGCACATTTGGCATTTCTACATTACCTCGTGGTCCCAAACTTTCTTCCATCTATTTTTACCATCCCCAACTTAACCATTTAGCCTCATGTTGCATTATCAAGTTCAAGGAGGGTATGGTTGAAAGAGGGATAAAAAGAAAAGCTCACGACTGGTAATGAGTTTTCCAAAGAAAGGTTTAAAGGCTCAAAGCGGGTACTAGCGATTATAATTATATATGGGTACGCTTTTTCCACTAGAGTGCGTTCCAAAATCAGAAAGTGGGCCTAAGATCATTTCTCTAACAACATAAAATCATAATTAATTTTGAGAGACTAATGGGGCAAGTTTTAGATAACACAAGTATACAAGAGGTGAATGCAATATTCTCACCACACATGTCAAGCAAAATTCGTTAAGGGAGCTCAAATGTCCCTTCCGATGGAAAAAATGATGCAGTATTTATCACTATTCACAAGTCAAAAAGTTTTTAGAACTACAAAAAGAGAAAAGGATTTGTTACAACATTGCTCACGTCCATGCCCTTGATTTTTCAAAAAAAAATTCGGAGGGGTTTTCTTGATTTGCCATTGCACCATGTACAAATTGCTAACATACGATGATAGCTAAAACTAAATCATTAGTCTCATATCTTGGCTTAAAATGGGAAAACTAACCATATACTACTCAAACTTTGCCAATGGTGTACAATTTGATCCTAACCTTATCAAACAAACTAAATTTCCATAGGTACTCAGCCTTCCTTTACATCTTCGACAGTTGTGCTATGGGTAGTTAGAATTCCTTTGCATACTTGTCCCAACATCACTAGGATCCATAAAAAAATTTAAAGTACGCATAGAAAACTAAAATTATAAATAAAATAAAAACATGATAATCCATAAAACATGGGCACCCTCAGATTACCTAAGAATATAGCATCCAAAAGACAACATGAGAAATAGTATCAAAACCATCATCAAAAGAAATATCAGGCAAAATAACACCAAATAACATAAAATCTAAGGTCACCCCTAGTGAAATGAATACAGTGTCCGCACTGCATATGGAAGAATGCAAGGGTAAAAAGGGCTCCGTATTTCTGGATCACAAGCTATCTCCTCCTGCTAACTCTACATCATCAACTAACCATTCTGTAGGTGCATCATCCTCACTATCTACTCTCTGTGAAGGTAGCGGTTTGTTGGGTTTGAGCACCTTGAATATGCCTTTCACCCCTTCCAAATCTTTTTAAAAAATTTATCCCTTCTTTTCTCCCTCTTTACCATCTTTTCATATGAGTCTTTGAGGCTCCTGTGGGATTCAGCTAAGGATGAACAAGCATGATGTTGACAAGTGGTTAGAATGGGGTCCTTCTCTTAATTTGGGACTTGCATCAAACTTAGCATACTTGCCTCGAAATGAACTAGAGTCATCATCGAGATATAGCATCAATTTTTCTTTTGCATCTAGTACTATTTTCTTTATTTGGGCTTCTTCTTTCTCATATGAGTTGATTGATTGGGAAGCCATTGAGAAGTTTTCCCTACCAAACTCTTTATCATAGCTTGGTTTCTTTTTTTGATAAACCTTTTCTTAAGTATTGGGAGAGGTAGTGATAGTTTCATTTTTTCTTATTTGCCCAATATCTCTTTCTTGATGCCTATCCATTCTTTGTACATGTATTCCATATTCTCCCTCATGGCATCTAATCAATCCAAGGTGGATAATAACATTGGGTCATAGCTATTGGAGTCGGTGCATTGTTCTTCCAGTTTATGATCATATGACATAATAAAATCATAGGAAGAACTAGCAATTCAATTAGTATAATATGGGGAGGGGTGTTTGGACATTCATCCCAATGTATTTTTAGACGACCGCACATGAGGCAATCATACACCCAATCGGATGGATATGGTAAAATCTCTCTCTGAGGAGCATACTTATGATCTCTCCTGAATTGCGGTCTGCACCAATACGAACATGGGGGTCACGATATCACTTTTAATCATTAAACTCATACTTGTTAGAAGATTCCATCAAGAAAGACAAAAAATAAAGTCTTCCACTTGGCTCCTCCACAATATCAACAATGGAAGTGAGCAAATATTCCACTTGGAAAGTCTCCAATGTATTCTTTACCCAAAATTTATACAATATTTTCTTCTCCAAAAATGGAGTCTACAAAACCCTATGGTAAACTAGAGGAATAATGGGGAAGAAGGAATATGATGGAATGAATAATTTTTTAATTAGGCTTTGTGTGTTTTTGTTCAAATTGGGATCAACACACACAATTACAGTTTTCCCCAGGGCTGAACATTTCTTCCTAGTCGTGATCACGCAAGTCTAGCTGCGACCGTGGCTACACGACTGCAATTGACTTCCACTGTCATGGTTGATTGACCATCTTGACTATCCGTGACTACGGTCGATGGACCGCTACCACTGCCCATGGACTGCGATCGCAGTAACTGAGACTAGTTCACTGCAGGTCTTCAATTGTACTTTTTCTACTCCCTTTTGACCATTTCAAACTCCAACCCACCTCTCCTTATCTTTTCAACTCCTATACCTGCAATGAGTGGATATTAGTGCATTAAATATCAATTATGACTCATTTACTCATTTGAGATAAGGTAAGGTGCACGAAAAATGAGTGTGAATAAGTGGTAAAATTACCACTCATCAAATTCAAACCACAAAAATATGATTAAAAAAGAAATACAATTAAAATAGCCAACCAAATCCCATAATATGGATTCATAGTGCAAGAACCACTAATACAACTTGAAGTTAGAATATAAGATATCAAAAAAGGGAATGTACTCTATCTCTAAATATAATAAGACATAGTCTAATTGAAAAAAGGTAGTGGCCAACTCAGAATGCATAGATCAACCTCTACATTGAATAGAATCCAAAGGCCACCTGAATAAGCTATCTCTAAAGTGAACTCATAGCTGGATTTGCACTAAAAAGGCATAGTATTTGTGATTATGGTCCACTTGTACTTTAGTACATATCATAGGCCAACTGAGTAAAGTAGAAAATAAAGTATATAAAAACAAATTATAAGCATGCCACCTACAATAAAAAAATATCACAAATGGTAGCCCACATTATCTCCATTAACAATTCTACCATATACACATGTAATAAATATAGTATAACGCTGCAATTTTCTAAACCAGAACACTAGACGGTGCTCATGACCCCGAGGGACCACAAGCTAACCCATGATTGATATCTGTACCTGTATACTATAATTCATACCATAATAATATGGAAAACATGAACTATAGGCCATAAGGTTCAACTAAAATAATATAACATCCATATGGGCGAAAAATACCCAAAACAATTGAAAACTGAATTTGGAAGCTAAATTTGAGCGTAAATATGAAAGCCTTTAAGTATTATCTAAAATAAGGAGTTGAAGTAACATGTCTCCAACTAACTTCGTAAACTGATAACTGGCTAAAATAATAATGAATAAATCCAATCATATTGTCCTCGAATTAAGAGGACTCACTGAATCTCTACGACTGGAAATGCTACGGCTACTGTCGATCTGGAGCTCGTCTCTCTGAACCTATGTTGTAACATAAAAAGAAAGCAATATAGCACAAATGTGTCAGTACGAGGGGATGTACTGAGTATACGAGTGAGGTAGGCTAAATATAAACAGGGTTTGCATGCATGAACAATGCTAATTGACTGACTGATATAAAAGTAAGAGTGCAAACATACATACATAGTAACTAAGATCATGAGTACATAATGGCTAAATCTGTACGCGAATACATGGCTGGAACCGTAGTTCTGATAACATGAATGACTGTATCTGACAGCCCTAAATCTGGTTAAACTCTCTGAGTTCCATGCTATAACTAAATTTGATCATATCTAATAATCCTGGTATACTGATATCTGAAGAATTGTCTAAGTTCATTACTGAGACTAATACTGAAACTGTGGAAGGCAGTTATTTAACCGACATACCCCATGTATACCTTACGGCTAAGTTGGGGTCCAATCTCTGCCCCAAATTGAGGGGTGTCAATACCGCACAACCGGTAAGGACAGTTATGATTGACCCTTATCTGGAAGGTACTCAAAGTGAAAACAGCAGGACCCTAAACTAACAGGTTAAGCCACCTCATCAACCCTAATCTAACAGGCTAAGATGTCTCAACCTACGCTGGCTACGTAGTTCTGGAACACAAGGATGACTGCTAAGAATCACACCCTAAAACTGGTAGGTGAGTCCCCATCCTTGGTTTCACTCGATGCTAACTTCTACTCCTATCTAAAGAGATTAAACATGATTCAACTGACTGTACATGGACAGATTTACTGACTTTTGTTGACTGATGGAGTAGTACTATTATCTGAGAGTTAACTGATATCATGAAATTTTTGAGGTTTCCTGAGTCACATGACTGACTGAGTTCGATAGATTATATCTTGACTAAGATTATCGTGACAACATGACATGCATGTTTCCACACAACTATGTTTTTTGAGAATGAATACCCCACAGGACTCGTTAGAAGGAAACTGACACACATGACATGACTTGATCACAAGATTTGAGTCCACAATTCATAATATCATAAGTAGGGGATATCATATTTCATATAGTTATTTAACATCTTAAACATTGTAGGGAATGCATGGATATATTTCGTGTACATATTGTATATCTCCATTTTCTTACAAGCTTCATACTACCATAATAGGAACACATGAAAAACATGGAATTCATATTGAAGTATATAGCTAACATGAACATGTTATTTAGACATTATAGAACCATGCAAACATGAACTTCGAGCATCCTAAGCATTTTATCAAACACCTTGCATGGATTCTTTAAGGCATAGGTGGGTTTCATACTTGCACCCTATTAAACCACCTCAAGTTCATGGTTTTAAATTAACAAAAATATATATTCCATGAAAACACCTTTAGACATCAAATTGAGACTTAAACAACAATCGTCAACATGTATATACCCATATCACCATAAAAAGTTTATAAAATAATATTTATGAATGGATTGGATCTATAGATGAACACTACGCATACCTTAGTGATTGAATCTTGAAAGAGATCTAATGTTTCTGAAGGTTCTTGAAGAATTCCTTAGGCTTTTCCTTGATTTTACTTTACTAGGGTTTAACTCCTTAAGGAAAGAATGCTCTTGTTCCTGAGGAGATGATCTTGAGAGGAAACCCTAATCTTGTGGTTGAAAGTGTATAAGAGAGATTTTTGAGATATTTTAACTAAATATAATGGAAGATAATACGTTCCTTGAGGGTTATAAGTCATGGGAAGTGAAGGGAAAAGACCAAAATACCCTTATAAAATAAATTCCCAGTTGCTGAAAATAATAGTTGACGGCATTTGTGAAAAGGCATCAAAAGTATGGTAAGCCATCAAAAATGTCTTCACACAAGAGCTGGAATTGAAGGTTTCTGCCTAAGTCTGATGACCTTCGTGGTAGGGCGTTACAAATGTGGTAAGCTAGTACGAATGTCGTCACACAGTTTCCAGCCTGACATGCTGGAGAAAAATAGGAAGAACTCTTTGCTCTGATATTGGATTTAGACAAAATTGGTATCGTTGGAAAGCTAATTCAATTATCTATCTATTGATAGGTCATGATCACAAAAATTCTAAGTATAATGAGAGATATTATCGTTTGAATCTGACTATGGCAATATCTTTCTCAAGAATTCGATCTGTGAGGAATGTTTTGATTTGCCGGATAGCTGGTAGTTATTTGAACCCTTAATATACATCTCACCTACTCATAAAACTATAAAATAACCATGATGTACTATGAATGAGATTGGTACATGGCTCTATTATTGGTTTGGATTTTTTGGGATATTACAATATCTCCCCCTTGGAAACATTCATCCTCGAATGATGATTGCTTGAGAGGGGAGAAAAGATAAAGGACACATTCACTGATCATGCTAAACTAGCACATTATTTAGGACTGAATTTAATTCTCAACTGAATGTACCCCAACTGAACATGCATATCTAATGCATGAATGATAAGCCGAACTCATGAATGCATGATAAGCTATGCACTGATACTTGATACTAATTTTATACTAGAATTTTGAACATGTAACTGAATAAGCTTAAGAAAAATGGTTACATTGAGCTATGTCTGAATTAGCGGAGAAAAGATGAGGGTACTTGGTTCGCATGTATACTTCTTCTTCCCAAGTAGCTCCCTCCATGGACTAATTCCACCAAAGATCCTTTACTTGAGGGACTTTTTTGTTCCTCAGCCTACGAGTCAGATAGTTGACAATTTCAACTGGAATCTCTTCATAAGAAAGGCTATTCTAAATTTCAACGCTCTGAATAGGGACTACAACTTTTCGTTCACCTATGAACTTCTTGAGGAAAGATACATGGAAGAATAGATAAACTGAGGCTAGATCTGAAGGCAATTCGAGCTCATAGGCTACCTTGCCAAAGCGACTGAGAATCCAGAAGAGACCGACATATCGGGGACTGATCTTTCTATTCTTTTCAAACTGAGCTTACCCTTCTTTTAGAATTTCTTCACTCCTTTCATTGTAGAGATCTTGAGATGGACATAATCATCGACCTCATATTCGAGATCCTTTCTAAGAACATCCGCATAAGACTTTTTTCGGCTCTGAGCAGCTCGGAGTCTTTTTCTGATCAACTGAACTTTCTCTAAGGCATCGAATACTAAGTCAGGCACTATGACTATCGTCTCAATAACTTTGAACCAACCGATCGGAGATGTACATCTCCTACCATAGAGATCTTTGAATGGAGCCATCTGAATACTGGAGTGATCACTGCTGTTGTATGCAAACTCAATCAAAGGCAAGTGGTCATCCCAGCTTCCCTTGAAATCAATTTCACACTCCCTTAGCATATCTTCTAGAGTCTGAATGGTCCTTTCTTCTTGACCATCTCTCTGAGGATGAAACACTGTATGAGATGAACTTGGGTACCAAGACTCTTTTGAAATGCTTTCCAGAAGTGAGAGGTGAACTGGGTAACTTTTTCTGGGATGATGGACAGTTGAACACCGTGTAATCTGACCAACTCCCTAATATAGAGTTTGCCATAATCCTTGGCTGAGTAAGAGGTATGAACTAGAAGGAAATGAGTTGACTTGGTCATTCTGTCTATAATGACCCAAACAGAATTATGCTGATGACGTGTTCTAGGCAAACCCATCACGCAGTCCATGTTCACTTCTTCGAACTTCTAAGTAGGAATAGTGAACTCCTGCATAGATCCACTAGGTTTCTAATGCTCTATCTTGACCTACTGACATGTAGAGCACTTAGCCACAAACTCTGCAACGTCCCTCTTCATCCCACTCCACCAATAGATCTCCCGCAAGTCGCGGTATATCTTAGTATCCCCTGGATAAATAGAGTATCAGGCATCATGCACTTCTGCAATAATTTGCTGCCTGAAGTAATCTATACCAGGAACACACAAACAACCCTAACAACAAAGAACACCATCTCCCCTTTAGGAGAAAACCTCTACTTCCTGACTTTGAACTGACTCTTTTATCTTGACAAGGCTACGATCCCTGTCTTATTTCTCTTTCACCTCAGAAACTAGAGATGACTCTGAACTACTCTGAATATATACACCACCCTCTAAAGAGTCAACTAAGAAAATGCCTAGTCTAGTAAGCTGATGAATCTCCTAAGCTTATTTTTCTTACCAACCTCAATATGGGAAACACTACCCATGGACAGTCTACTGAGTACGTCAGCCAATACATTAGCCTTGCCATGATGATAAAGGATACTAATGTTATAATCCTTCAAGATCTCTAACCACCTTCTCTGATAAAGATTGAGATCTTTCTGGGACAATACATATTAAAGGCTCTGATGATCAGTAAAGATGTCTACATGAACACCGTATAGATAATGCCTCTAAATCTTTAAGGCAAAGACAACTACTACTAACTCAAGGTCATGAGAAGGATAATTATTCTCATGGGGATTTAACTGTCTAGAGGCGTAGGCTATGACTCTACCTTGATGCATGGGGAAACAACCTAAACCTACTTTGGATGTATCATAATATACTATGAATCCATCGGAACAACCGGGAAGTGCTAAAACTAGAGTTGAGTTGAGTTGAGTCTTCAAATCCTGAAAACTCTTCTCGCAAGGTTCTGACCACAGAAACATGACCTTCTTCTGAGTCAATATAGACATAGGAGATGCAATACAATAAAATCCCTCAACAAACCATCGGTAATAGCTAGCCAAACACAAGAAACTCCTGATATCTGATAGAGAGATAGGGCGAGGCCAGTTTCTTACCACTTTAGTTTTCTGAGGATCTACTCTAATGCCATCACTGGAAACAATATGGGTAAGTAATGCTACTGATCTTAGCCAAAATTCGCACTTATTGAACTTTGACAATAACTAGTGATCTCTGAGAGTCTGAAGAACAATTATGAGATAGTCTGAATGATCACGCTCTATACGAGAATAGACCAGAATATCATCTATGAAGACTATGGAGAATGTGTCCAAGTACTGCTTGAACACCCGGTTCATTAAGTCCATGAAAGTTGTAGGGGTATTGGTAAGACCAAAGGACATGACTAGAAATTTAAAGTGACCATACCGAGTATGAAAAGATGTCTTCAAAATGTCACATTCTCTAACTCTAAGATAATAATAGCTTGATCTGAGGTCTATTTTGGCGAAATAACTGGCACCTTGAAAGTGGTCAAACAAGTCGTCTATCCTAGGCAGCAGATACTTGTTCTTGAATGTGACTTTGTTGAGCTGATGATAATCAATACACATTTAGAGAGAATCCTCTTTGTTGCGCACGAATAAGACTGGCACACCCCATGAGGATATACTAGGCCTAATGAATCCCTTATCTAAGAGATCCTTCAACTGGTCTTTCGGTTCCTTGATTTCTACTTGTGCCATTCTGTAAGGTGGAATAGAAATAGGCTGAGTATCTGGGAGAATGTTATGCCGAAGTCTATTTCCCTTTCGGGATGAATGTCTTGAAGATCTTTGGGAAGGACATCTGAATATTCATTAACCACTGGGACTGATTCGAGACTGGGAGATTCAGAATTGAAATCCTTAACATGCATGAGATAATACACACACCCCTTAGAAATCATTTTCCTTGCCTGAAGGTTGGAAATAAGATGACCCCTAAAAGATAAAGTGCTACCCTTCCACTCTTGGACGGGCTCATTCAGGAACTGAAACTGAACTATCCTATTTCTGTAGTCGACTATGGCATAGCAGGAATGAAGCTAATTCATGCTGAGAATGATATAAAAATCAATCATCTCTAACTCGACTAAATTTGATAATGTGGATTTCTTAAATATCATAGCCGGGCAGTTCCTATATACCCACCAAGCTATGATGGTTTTACCCACTGGGTAGAGACTAAAAAGGGCTCTGCTAAAATTTCAGGACTGATTCCAAAATCATCTATTATGTATGAAGTGACAAAATACAAGGATGGACTTAGGTCTAGCAAAGCATAAATATAAACATAGAAAATCTGTAACGTACTAGTAATGACATCAGGAGAATTTTCCTGATCCTGTCAGGTCTGAAGAGCATAGAGTCTATTTGGGTGTTGCCCACTAGTAGCTCTTGAAGTGGCACCCTGCTGGTTTGGGCGATCGAATTGGGCTGCGGAACAATTCTACTGACCCTAAGGGCCTGGCTGATAACATCCCTAATCCTATGGCCTAGCTTACCACAACTAAAAAAACATCACTACCAGCTCTATAAATACCCATGTGGTTATTACCACAAGTCTGACAAAGAGGGTTTGTTCGGGCACTGCTAACACTACCCTGAGATTTAGAGCCTGGTGCTCTGTCTCTGTTGCCGTTCCTAAACTTTGGCACTGGGGCACTTGTGGAGGAAGGGGCTGGAACTGCTGACTTAGGATGAAACTGCGAATGATTTCCTCCCTCTAATTTGGGCTAAACAAAACTGAAACTGCCTGCTCTTGCTCTCTTGTTCTGCCTCTCCCTAGTCTTAACCTTCTACTCCTCTATCTGTTGAGCGTGGGTCATGAGCCTAGCTAAAGTCATATTGTTGTTTAGCATCGCAGACCTACACTCATTTACCCCACTATCATTCACCCTGACACAAACTTGCTCATCTTAGCCCTGTTGTCTTCAACCACATGAGGGGCATATCTGGCTAGTAGAGTAAATCTAAGAGAATACTCTCTAACTATCATATTTCCTTGCTTGAGATTGATGAAATCCAGAACATTGGCCTCTCTCAGCTCTTTGGGAAAGAATCTATCTGAGAAATCCGTGACAAATTATTCCCACTCACCATGACCTGCATCCCCTAATCTTTCTGCTAACCACTGCTTGTAGCAAGTGTGGCGACATCCTGCAATTGGTATGCGGCTAACTCGGCACTCTGAGAAGAAGTGACTCCAATGATATCAATGACCTTCTGCACTTTGTCAATGAATTCTTGAGGATCCTTGTCTAGCTTAAGCCAAAGAAGGATAGAGGGTTCATTCGAGTGAAGTCCCAAATCCTAGCTGCTGCTGAATTGGCCACTGGGTTGGTCGGAATTACTTTAGGTTGTTCATTTTGGACAGCTAAAGACTGATCAAGAGTGGTAAATGTAGTCCTGAACTCCATATGAGAAACATGTTCGCCCAAAGGATCTTTGGGCTGAGGAGCTGGATGATTTCTTCTCTTTGGAGGCATGTTGTTAAAATAAGAGAAGAGTAGATTAGACTACAAGACTTACTTAAAATTATGCTTACTAGCACGACATGAATACTGAAGAAAAAGAACAGTTCCTAAAACATCTCATAGCCTCCTGTACATAAATGTGGCACACAACAAACCCATGTACAAGACTCTACTAGATGCGCCTTTCAAACTTTCTAGAACTCTATTGAACCTGTCTCTGATACCAAGTTTGTAATGCCCTAATTTTCTGAACCGAAATGCTATACGGTGCTCATGACCCTGAGGGACCACAAGCTAACCCCTGACTGATATCTATACTAGTATACTATAATTTATGACATAATAATGTCGAAAATATGCACAATAGGCAATAAGGTTCAACTGAAATATTATAACATCCATATGGGTAAAAAATACCCAAAACAACTGAAAACTGAATCTAAAAGCTAAATCTGAGCTTAAATCATAAAGCCTCTAAGTACTATCTGAAATAAGGAGTTGAAGGAACTTATCTCCAACTAACTCTATAAACTAATAACTGGCTAAAATAATAATGAATGAATCCAATCATATTGTCCTCGAATATAGAGGACTCACTGAATCACTGCGACTGGAAATGCTATGGCTACTGCCAATCTGGATCTCGTGTCTCTGAACCTATGGTGTAACATAAAAAGAAAGAAACATAGTGCAAATACGTCAGTATGAGGGGATGTACTGGGTATACGAGTGAGGTAGGCTAAATATAAATAGGGTTTGCATTTATGAACAATGCTAACTGACTGACTGATATGAATGTAAGAGTGTAAGCATACATACATAGTAACTAAGATTGTGAGTACGTAATGGCTAAAATCTGTATGCTAATACATGGCTGGAACCGTAGTTTTGATAACATGGATGAACATATCTAACAGCCCTGAATCTGGTTGAACTCTCTGAGTTCCGTGCTATAACTGAATTTGACCGTATCTAATAGTCCTAGTATACTGATATCTGAAGAATTGTCTAAGTTCTTTACAGAGACTGATACTGAAACTAAGGGAGGATAGTTTTTTAAATGACATGCCCCATGTGTACCATTACGGCTAAGCTGGGGTCCAATCTCTGCCTCAACTGGAGAGCTGTCAATACCGCACCACTGGTAAAGATAGTTGTGAGTGACCCTTATCTGGCAGGTACTCAAAGTGAGAACGGCGGGACCCTAAACTACCAGTTTAAGCCACCTCATCAACCTAATCTGATAGGCTAAGATGTCTCAACCTACACTGGCTATGTAGTTCTGGAACACAAGCATGACTGCTAAGAATCATACCCTAAAACTGGTAGGTGAGTCCCCATCCTTGGGTTTACTCGGTGCTAACTTCTACTCCCATCTGAAGAGACTAAATATGATTAAACTAACTATGCATGGACAGATTAACTGTCTTCCGTTGACTAATAGAGTAGTACTATTATCTGAGAGTTAACTGATATCATGGGATTTCTGAGGTTTCCTGAGTTACATGACTGACTGAGTTCTATAAATTATAGCTTGACTGAGATTATTGTGACAACATGACATAGCTCTAGGCGCACAGCTATATTTTTTGGGTACGAATACCCCTAGGTCTCGATAGAAGGAAACTGACACACATGACATGACTTGATCACAAGATTTGAGTCTACAATTCATAATATCATAAGTAGTGGATATCATATTTCATATAGTTATTCAACATCTTAAACATTGTAGGGAATGCAATGATATATTTTGTGTACATATTGTATATCTCCATTATCTTGAATACTTCATACAACCACAATAGCAACACATGAAAAACATAGAATTCATATTGAAGTATATAGCTAACATAAACTTGTTATCTATTTATTTACATGTAAATATTTATCTATAAGTTTTATAATCGACACATTTAGGTGCTATGATTAGCTTACTTGCTTGCTCTGTACTTTTACAATCCTAAAATCCATGTACTAGGTGCTCTTATATTTTGTCATCTTATATATAGCAAGTAACTTATTATATGATATATGTTTTCACTTCTTATAGTGTCATGTATTTGGTATTTAGATTAGACCTGTCTATTTGATCAAATGTCAAAATTTGTGCTACGGTTCATCTGTCCACATGTTAATTTTTATTTATCCCACGTGTTCAGATGCTATTCATAGTTCATATATTCATGATTCGTACGTTTTCAGAGTTTACTTGCATATTGATTGAATGTTCCTATATTTTACTTCTTCATAAGTTACACATTTGCTAAAGTTTTTATATTTATAAGTTAAAGTCCCTTTTGCGGTCAACTATTTTTATGGGTACATGCACTTTATGCTTATCTGAAACATGTAATAGTTATTGTATAACAGATTGACTAGGTAGGTATTAGCTAGGAACGGTGTCAAGTGGCTCCCCAAGATCGACAAGTTTAGACCAAATTGTATAAGGAGAAATAAATATTTAAGTCTCTTTTGTGATTAACTATTTATATTGGTACATGCACTTTATTCTTATCTTATAACATGTAATAGTTATTGTATAACTGATTGACTAGGCAGGTATCAGCCAGGAACAATGTCAAGTGGTTCCACAGGATTGACAAGTTTAGACCAAACTGTATAAGGAGAAATAAATGATGTATTAATCTTATATTAATATATAGAGATAATTCAGTTCACCTAAATTGGATGATAGCCTCCAGATAGAGCTAAGTGTACCTAACCTTTCTTGTGTGTATACCACCCCAACAATTTGATGATATGGTTTATGTTTATAACCCCTAAAATCTTAGATGTTTTTCTCTGCTGAGTTATTTAAGTGCAAGGATAGAAAGTGTTAACTTAGTTTAAGAACCATATAAATGTACGTAATATGTGACTATGATTATAGAAACTTGCAAAAATGCAACTTCCATAAGTACAGTATAAGGTAGGTGATCATATTGATTATTGATATCATTCAATTATAAGTCCAAATGGAGCCTCATGTATTATTTGTTAGATTTTTTATTTGCTGTGATACTATCTGAAGCATATTTGTACACAATTTGGCTTGTATTTGTTGTGATGCTCTGTGATGCATATTTTTATGCAATTTGACTTGAATTTATTGAGACGCTCTGTGAAGCATATTTATATGTATTTTGGCTATCTGTCAGGTTCTTGATAGGCCTATTAACAATGCAAACTCTGTCAAAAAAATTTATAAAATTGAGAGTTAGCTAAATTCTAAGGCCTTGCGATAGAGTAAAATACAATAAAAGTTGATTAGGTAATCACATGAATATCATGGATAATTTTTTAACTGATAGTAAGATACAAGTACCACTCAAGGACGAATGACCCTAAGTGGGAGAGAATTTAACACCTCATAAATTTTTTGAATTTAGTTTAAAATTTTGAATAATTATAATTCTAATCTATACAGAGTAATGTGGTACATATAGTATAAGGGGAATTGTATTTGTAGTATCTCAGAAAAATTAAATCTAAGTTAATATTGTAGATGAGTATAACATTAAGTTTATGAAGAGTAGTGTAAGTGTAGTTGCTTATATCAAAGTTTGATGCCTACTGGAATAAAATAGTAAGTGATGCCTCCTTTTATCTTCTATTTATATATTTGTTTTTAATATTAGAAATATGTGGCCACTATCTCTTAATTATTGTAATGCCCTGGATGTTTGGTCCTATAAAACCTTTTAAAATTTTATCCTCACTGTCTTGACTACGACTCAACCTACGAGTCGTAGGGTATCTTGATGGGTCCTATGACCCTAGTCCTAAGCTTTCTAGTTAATGGTGGTTGATTTGTTGTCCTGATTATGACTTGGGAATACGATTCATAGGGAATCTTGACGGTTCCTATTAAACCAAGTCATAACCAAATCAATTATTTAGTGGCTAAGTTTTACTCTTAGTATGAGTGACTTACTAAGAATTGTGAGAACTTGTTACGAGTCATTGGGGGAAAATATAGGTTGTCGTATGTTTACCCACTTGGTTTTTGTGCTGAAAACGACTGGACCCTATGAGTCTTTGGGTTCTATTACGAGTGGTACCGGTTGAGTTGTAATGTCAGTAGTGTGTGAGTTTCCTTGGAACTGTCTTGGCTACAACTTAGGTGATGAGTCATAATGAGACTATATGATTCATATAGTGACCTATAGTCATTGACGACTAAAATTTAACTTTTAATTTGAGGGCACTCTGGAAAAGGCCTTATTTGCCCCATTAAAACCCCACATCCATAAAGCACTTAAGGGGGGTTATTTTTCAGTATTATTGTACTCAACCACTTCTAATCTCTAAAATTCTCTCAAGAAAACATACTTTGGGTTTTCAAAAAGTAGCTCGTCCAAGGTCTCAATGGTTGAATTATTTTTATGAATGTATTCTTGTATGTTACTCTTCCCTCATTATTAATTTGTTAAAAGCATACGTTTTTAAAGTATTGTTCATTAGCTATTAATTTTGGTTTTGAAATAAGTGATGAGGGGTGTTAATATTTATTGATTAAATAATGTTTCCATGGTTTACATGTTATTATTCATGCTTTAATTATGGTTTTGAACTTGTGGGCGCATGGGTATAGTGAAAGAACTAAAGAATTGTGATTTTCCTCAAAATTTTGACTTTTGAAGTGGTTATGATCTCAACCCCATGTTGTGAAAAAATTTTGAATATGAAAAGTATGCATATTGAACTATTCTTAAAGTTGTTCAAAATGTTAAAAGGTAATGAGGCAAGATGGTTTTGAATTGAACCTTTCCAATTTAGTTTTTCCATAAGATAATACATAATTGAACCAAGGAGGTTGTGAATTCCTCAGGTGATGTAACTTTTATGGCATATTGTTGTTACCTTGCATTTGTAGTTGGTATAATGATACCAAAAATGTATGAATTAATTTTAAATATGGTTCTATGAGAGTGATATGTGTTAAAATTTAATTGGCAGTACCTCATCCCTTTGATCTTTTGAGATTCTTTCTATCCTTTGACTTTTGGGGATGAAAGTCCTTTTAGTAGTAGATATTGTAATAACCCCTTAGGTCATTTTCCATATTATTCTTATCTTAACCATTTGAGCTTCACCATAGCCACCCTAAGTCATTTATGACTTGTTGGGACTAACGGTTTGATTACCAGGCAATTTGCTTGGTTTTTAGAACCAATTCCCTATTTAGAAGTATTCATTGGTTCCAAATGGGCACTGGGAAAAAACTTTAGTGAAACAATCTCGGATGAAAATTTTAACCATGCCAGGAGATCTGGAATATCTATTCTAATCTAGGTAGACCTTTGGTTTTGGTCCTAATGCACCTGAGGTCATTTCGACCAATTTGTCGAAAAGTTAAAAATAAAAAAGAATAGATGTGGGATGCATATTTGGTCGAAACGACCTCAAATTAAAAATCTAACTTCACCAATGCATATAGAATATAAAATTTAGTGTGGTTACATATTTTGTTTGTGAAAATTGGATTCTGGATGCATCCCGAGACATTAGCCAAAACTTGGAATCAAATTTTAAATTTTAGTTGTCTACTAGTGCAACCAAGATTGTTATTGCAGAGACCTTTACACGATTGCGACTGCCACAAATGCAGCCGTGTGTTAATAATTACGAGGACAGAGGGCCCGGGTTGGGTCTTTAAATAGACATTTTAGCCGAGGCTTGGCCATTTATTTCATCCCTTTAGAGCCTAAAACCCTAATATGGTGTGCTAATCACAAATTGATCATGGAGGGTGACTTGGGAGCTTAATTATCATCTTGTATCACTATTATCTTCAAATTTAAGGTAAGAATCCTTTGAATTTATGATTGAATTTTCTAGTTTGAACACAAAACTGCAATTTAGATTTAGACTTGATTTTAGCCTAAAGTATGCTTAATTTTCACCCATTTCTTGAGGGTTATGATTCTTTGTTCATGTGTGAGCATTGGGTTGGCCTTGGAAACTCATTTTTGTATGTGGGATCTACTTGGGGTTTTTGTGTCATTTTTGGACTCGAAGAATAATAGTATAATATGGGTGGTATTAGACTCGTATTGATGAGTAGATTATGGTTTTGATAGTGTGATGGTATTTTGAGGATTATAAAGTGAAGACGAGCATATGGTGCATAAAGCAAGGTTTTGCGGCTTGTCCTTGAGGTAGACTTCTGCCTACTTTTCTCCATAGATGATGTGTGATATATATTGCGTGTGGATATGAATATTAGTCTTGATTATGTGTAGGATAACTTAGCCTCAGTTATTGATGTTTGGTGTTTAGGTGAGGGCTTGGGACCCATTAAATGGCATTTTTATACCCCTTTTGAATCCTACTACTTTCCCTCTCCAATTTAGATTAGTTATAGCATGTTAGACATAGATGAAGCTAGTAAGACTTAGTATAAGGTTCCTTCATGACTTGGTAATTTATATTGATATTCCCGGATTGTGGCTTTTGAGTTATGATTATGATACTTCTTATTAAAGTTATTTTGAGTATTTAGAGATATTATTCCTCCTAGATACGTTATGTGGCCTATAAAGATTCTATTTCTTCTTAGACTTGATGATTGGCCTACAAAGTTGCTATTTTCTCTTAGACATGATGATTGGCCATTAGAGATGTTATTTCCTCTTAGACTTGATGATTGTCCTATAGATATGATATTTCCTCTTAGACTTGATGATTGGCCTATAGATATATTATTTACTTTTAGATTTGATGATTGGCCTGCAGAGTTGCAATTTCCTTTAGTCATGATTGTTTGACCTATAAAGATAAGGTTCCTTTTAGATAAGTTAATTGGCCTAGGGAGGTGATATTCCTCATAGTCATAATGTTTGTCCCTTTTGATATAAGATATCCTATAGATGATTACATGTCTATCAATATTATGCCTCCTAGATGTGAGATGCCTCTTGTGTGAGGAATTATTACACGCTTATTAATAGTATGCCTCCTATAGATGAGATGCCTCCTATGTATGAGATGGTTAGAGATATTCTAAGGCTTTTAAATATGATTATAAATATGAGTTTCAGATATGTATATGGGCCTAAGGCTTCCGGATATGTCATTGGGCCAAGGGCCGTGTCATGGTAATTATTAGATATTTGAGAAGTTCTTATCATTGTAAAGAATACGATTATAGTTTTTGGATTCATATATGTCATGCATAGATTTAATGCATCCATGATTATTATATCGGTAACTTAAGTGATTCTAGATGAAATATGATCTTAAGATTGTTCTACCTAATTAATGATTCAGTTATGAGGTAGGTAGTTGTCCATTAGCTGACTATAACACTTTGTGGCTAGGTTATCTAAGTGTTAGTTAATGAATCTTGTGTACTATAAATATGTGGTAGTTAGAGATGGTTGTTACTAATGATGATGTCGGGTTTAGCATAGGAGAAGATAAGTGATATTAATGCCTAAGTTTATAATGTCGATTAGTCATTAAAATGTGGATTTTTGTATCAATTAGGCTAGATAATAAGTGATGTTGGTAATAAGAGATTGCTAGTTAATAATGATTCATAGTTGGTAAATGGATAATAAATAAATAGTTAAATAAGGATTAGTTGGTAAATGATGGTTAGTTAATGAATGGTGTTAACAAAAGATGGTTAGATGATAAGTGGTTTGTGTTGTATTATAATGGTTAACAGATATATGATGATTAGTTGGTAATATTTAATATAGGATAAATAGAAATTATGGTCTAGTAATGAACCTTTGCTAGATGTTCGATATTAGCTAGTTAATAAGTGTTGGTTAGTTGCTATCCTATGAATAAGGACTATATAAAGGATAATGTTTAGGATAATAACTCGAGTTTATGTGATGACTAGTGAACTAGTGGTTCTATTATAAAAAGTATTGGTTAGCTAATAACGAGTAGTTGGAAAGTATTGACTAGCTAGATATTCTATGGTGATATGACTATGTTTATGAGTTTTTTTGTACATGTTATTCGGTAACGACTGTTGTGATAATATTGATACCTGGAAGGACCCGAGTATACTACTGGGATAATGTTGATACCTGGCAAAGCCAGAGGATACTATTGTTATAATGTTGATATCCGACAAGGATAGAGGATACTATTGTGATTATATGTATACTCAGCAAGGCCAAAGGATACTATTATGTTAATGTTGATACATGGCAAGGCCAGAGGATACTATTGTAATGATGCTGATACCTGGCAGGGCCAGAGGATATATTGATGATATGTTATGCCCGCCAAGGCCGTAGTTTGATGACGATGATGAAGGTCCTGATAAGGGTAGTTATGTTGAGTTTTAATATTAATTGTGTACTTTGCATTCATTCTTGCATGCACATCATCTATCACCAGTATGCACCTATGTCTACCAACTGGTATGGGATAGTTGCATATATATAGGTGATGAATAGGCCTTGTGTTGTTATGTGTTGATTGAACCTTCTGAGCCTTGGGTGGTACGGGTACGTATAGGTTTGGCTAGGTATGTGGTTGTTAGAGTTGCCAATTATTCACAATGTTATTGATATTTTTATCATTGTTATGATCATTTTTATAGCTAGCCCATGACAGATTAGTCATTGATCCGGTATTAGGATTGAGGTATGTCTTCGGCCCCTTTTATCTTATGGTCGCATTACTATACACGATTTTTCATTTCTAGACGTGTGGATTAGAAACCCTGAGTATGATAATATTTAAATTCTAATGGTAATATAATGAGATCTTAGAATAAAGATATAATGATATAGGTTATTCTTTGAGATGACATCATGTTTTTATATATATATTTCCATTCATTGCTCATATTGTATAGTTATTTCTTCACCTTGTATATTACTATTTATCTTTCTTTTGCCCTTTATTCGTATGTTGTCCTTGGATATATAGTATAGTATTGTTGTAGATTAAATACAGCTGGAATAGGATAGTTCACCTTAATACTTCCTTGGTATTGTTATGTTAGACTTTTGGACATCAATAGGATAGTTGTCCCTTATTATTCTCATTGACTTGTTATTTGATTTCTTCTCTTGGGGTAGATTTTATTCTTTTTATATGTTGTGTATATTTGCTTTATATTTGGAGCTCAGTTGGTAGATTCCTACTAAGTACCATTTATTTGGAATTTGTACTACAATTCCGCAACCTGCAAGTCATAGTACGGGTTATGGTCATTGATGTGTGCAGCATGCGGAGTAGCCTTAGTTCGGAGACTTAGAGTGAGCTCCTGATGTTTGGAGTATTACTTATCTATCTCCTATGTATTAGGTAGTCTCTAAGTTGTATTTGGAGATAAGTTGTATCAGTTTATTTCTCCTTGATATATCACTTTTATACTTTTATTATGTTTAGAAGCTCTTATACTGATACCATCAAGTTTTTAGGATTCTTCTATGTATTGATCTTCATTTCATAAATTTTACATTCTTTTCCTTATATTATCATGTTGTCTATTACTAGCCGTTCTGGACTACAAATTGGTTTTCCTGCTAATGTACTATGGTAGGGACCATCATGACCTAAGAATTTTGGTCGTGACATGATTATAGGCCGCTTTTGACTTAGTCCACTCTTCGCATAAATAATTGTCAAAAAATGAATAAGTATCTCTTGATCCTTGATTTGTGACTACATTGACCTATTTTCTTATTGTTCACATTTTCACCTTTTCAATTGATTATAATGAACCTATTTTGGCCCTGGTCCCTCATTGGACACTGTGCACCTCAACTCATGGAAATCACCTAAGTTGAGGGTGGCTATAATAGGGGTGCATAGTTAAAAATTGGGTATTTAGAAGAGAGTGTAATGTAAAACAAATTTTAAGTAAGGTTGGGTGTGGTAGAAAACAAAAAGATAAAATAATTGAAAAGAAATATAAATAAAAGCAAATTGAAAGATGCACCCAATCTAAAAAATCAATAAAGGAGAAAAAGGGCGAAGTAAAAGAAAAAAAAGGTTGAGAAGTGTATCCAAAGTGTAAGTATAGTGTCAAGGAGGGTGAGTCACTAGATCCTAAATGTACCATACCTTCCCCAAGCCTACATTACAAAACGAGCAAGGCCCTATAGTGATCCTTGTCCAACTGTCCAAGAAACTGAGGTATAGAAAACAAGGGCAAGACTATGGTATTCTACGTGCGTTGACTGGAACTTCTTTTGTGAGAGTGAGTGTATTGACATAGTCCATTGCATTAACATGCATTATAATATTATGACGGTATTTTTTTCTGTGAAGGTACATGGGTAATGTTATACACTGCTTATATATTCTGGTAATGTAACATACAATTTTTGTGACTATTTGTCGCTAATGTAATGCAATTTCTTTATTCCTTTGTGTCATACTATTGTGTACACGGACCCATAAAGTGGTTTTGAAAACTTAAAATTAGGAGGGGGTAAGAGTTTTTTAGCTAAAATTGAGTTGACTACCATAGGTGCCTTAGGTTTCACTTAGTTAAGTATCATGTTGTGTTTATTATGTATTTGTTCCTAAGGACATAACAATGTTCTAAGTTAAGAGTGTCGATGTGCCGTGGTTTCATGGAACTTTTGATTTATAAAACCAAAAATTATGCAGTTATTTAGGTCTTTTTGGTTAGATGTGATATATTTTTGTGTTTGTTTAGCAGGAAAATAAGGTTAGGTGCAAAATAGGAGAAAAGGAGTGAAGTATTGTAGAGGGCCCTCTTATGAAACACATTTATGGGCCATAAGTGTGACATACATCCTCCATAGGTGCCATCGCAAGTGTTAGAGAAAAGAATTTTGAAAGTTTTGAAGATGTAAAGTTTGTTTTGAAAGTTACATGGGCTTACTTATTGTCATAAGTGGTACTTACGCCCCTCCGAAGTACCTTCATAAGTAGAAGTTCTAAACTTGTTGGTTTACTCTGAGACCTACGACCCACCTAGGGTCCATATATAGTACCTACAGCCCCTAAGTAGGTCCGTAGGTAGGTACCAACCTATTTTTCCCTTTATAATTTGGTTAGGATTTTTAGGGATTTGATGTCTCCTATAAATACCATATTTATGTTTTGTTATTAGTTTACGCACTCTTTATATATAAAACCCTATATTGATTCTAAGATATACTTTTGTTCTTGGTTTTTATGGTTGGATATTAATTTGAAATTTTGGTTTTTATTCTTCAAATATTTTAAGATTATTCATATGTTTTTTCATGAATTCAATGGATATTCTAGCAAACATGAGTAGCTAAACCTCTTAACTAGGGTTATGAGAACCCTAATGGAATAATGAAGTAGAGGAAGTGCAAAGTCGTTCTTGATAGATGTTCTTGCATGTATTGTAATTTTCTTTGATTTGATTGCTTTATTAACTACTGCAGAACTTAAGAACCTTCTTGTATTCGACACCATCTATAAAAGAGAGATTGAGATAAGGAAAAGAAGATCACAACAATAATTTAAAGATATCAATCTCCATTTAATTAACTTGAGACCCAAAAGAAGATAGTTAATCTAGGATCCTGGACAAAGGTTAGTAAGAAAACCCTCTGAGACTCATAAGATGATAAGTGAAATTTACCAAAGGTTTTCAAAAGATGGTTGGTGATACATAACTTGTCAGATTCTATATGCAAGGAATTGAGATAGTTTGACGAAGCATAATAAATCTACAGAGTTAGGAAGTCAAGGGGAACACAGTCCTAGTATTTTTCTTACATTGATTATAACCTAAATTGATTAAGGCATATTACTACTATTACTATTCTTACAAACATCCCACCATTTACTTTTCTACACTTTTTGGCTACTTAAGCAAGTTCGTGACAGAGATTCGGCCTATTCTCTATGGTTCGACCCCAACCTTCATTCAATTTTTTATTTGACAACAACCATTTTAAACTTTCTTAAAGGTGTAATTTCGGGTAACATCAAGTGGGATATATGGTAATACCATAACTACATATGGATATATATATATATATATATATACATAAACAAGGATAACTCAAAGGTACAACCTAAATTAGTCATACTATTAGCTTAAAGCCTCCTAATCATTATAGGAACTAGTACTAAACATAATCAGTGTCTCAAACCATAATGTCTAACCATGGGATAATCATGCGTAAATAAATAACCATAAGATAAATGAATTAGAATCATATCTCGAATCTTAGTATCATTCCAATAATCAACCTATCACGAATTAACCATACTAATAACATAATACAATAACTGACTAACCTGAATAAACAATACCTAAACTAGGCCCCAAAACCTAGAAGGTCATATCAACATACAACACATCGCAAGCTAAACTCATCACCTATACCTAGCAACCCCTCATAAGGCTGATAGATATAGTTGCATACTAGTAAGAGGCAATACGCATGCAATGATGAACACAAAATATAATCCATACTATTATAATTTAACCAAGTGCCATAATTTGTGCACCTTCTCCAGCTGGGTGGCTCGCAAGGGCAGTACATATAGAGACATCTCTTCTCTGGTACAATGGTTCATAAATAAAGTGGCCCCAAGGGGGTTCGGGAGTACCCATATACAATAACTTGGTCCCATCTAAGATTTTCAATACTCATCATCATCATCAACCTACTATATCCAGTACTGAGGAGATGTGTGTGTGTGTGTATACATATATACAGACTAGAAAAATGGCTAAAAGAGTGTGTAAATCTGTAAAGCAGCTGCCTGAGGAGAGTTTCAGGGCTAAATCATCATAAAGGTATAGAAAGGGTCAAAATATCTCTAGTAAACTCATGGACCAAAATATATCTTGGCCAAATCTCTAAAACATTATTTTTAGTCTCAAAGGTTCATAAATCATTCATTAATATGGTACAATTCCCATTATGAAATAATCTATTTTAAAGTAAAAAGTGGGAATAAATCTCTTTTTAAGAAAAACTGTAGTAAAATCATATTTTTAGTTGGAACTATACCACTTACTATTTTGGTGAGCAATAAAGTATCGAATCAATTTATTCCATCACCAGTATCTAGGCAATATAATTGTATACTTCAAAACCTCTATAGATTATGACCATGTCCTTTACAAGGATATATCACTTCCCGAAATCCAACTTATATCATATCATGACTTTAGGCCCAGTAATACATATCTAACCTAACCAGATAATAATTTGGGAAACCGTCACAATCCATTGAGTAACGTAGTAAAATTTATACTAAAGGTTTATTAGACTCAACTATTACATATATACTAGAAACCTAGGTTAATAGGATCGTAGAAGAATAAAAGGTATTTCATCTTTAGGATTGATTCACCCTTTTATCCCTGAACTCATATATTACGCTAAGTCATGGTGTTCTACCCACAATCACACCCTAATATTCCATTCTAAAATTCCATATATAAAATACACTATCTCATGAAGAAGAGTAGAAAGAAGCCTACAATGATGCCATACAACAAATCCTTGAATCGCCCCCAAATCATTCATCTCTTCTCTGTGATACCAAAATGCCATCATGCTATAAAAATTGTAATATACACATTTTTAAAAGGAAAATGAGATCCATATTTTTATCTAAATGGTCTAGTTGAAATTTGGGTCAAGAAGGGTCCCACAGGGCCTACAAATGAAATCAAAAATTGAATTCAGTGCGAGGTCCCTCAAAGGACAAGGAATGTGCATTGAAAAGTTAAGCACAAACGGGGAATGAATTGGGTCTCAAATCAACACACAAAGTTTAAGACCTAATTTCTAAGAATTTACCATGATTTATGATAAAATTTGAAGGAAAAATTAATGGGAAATAACCAAGGAGTTTTAGGCTAGCTTACCGTAGCTTTAATGGAAGATTTTCCACTTTTTCCTCTAGTTAAACTCCCAATTTGGTGTGAAAATAATGGAAGAAATGGTTGAAAATTAGATGGAGGAAATGGGATTAAAAATATGCATGCCATAAAAGCAGACACCTAGATGCTAAAGTGCCTACCACTAAAGTGGTATCTCGACCTCTTAAGTGGTCTGGCACCATTTGGCAGGTGCCTGTAAACTGGCATTAATAGCTCTAAAGTGTGCACCACTATAGCTGACATTGACTTCTAAAGTGGACCCCAACAATTGGGCTAGGGCCACTAGAGTGACTCATGGGTGCTTAAGCATTAAGCGCTAAAGCGGCCCAATAGGTGCTCATGTGGTTCTATCAAGTTCTATGCACCAGATGTTTACAAAGTCTTAACCAGATATTGATTGGGTGCTCGAGATGCATTCAGAACCCCATGTGTGTAAAAATACTATGTTACTATATCAAATTCGTTGCTACGAGCTCAATGGAACCATTAAAACATTCATCCAAGACAGTTTTGACTAAACATGGGGCCGACACATAGAGTTCCATTTTTTTACATAATCTTCTCAATAGCCAAAACTGAGTTTTAAATCTTCAAGACCTTAATGAAGGGTTTCCATAGCCTAAAATAAATATTCTGGAGCTGATGGATAGTTGAAATTCTTTTTCAAGGTCATCTATGTAATGACCCTTTAGGTCATTTTCCATATTATTCTTATTTTTGTCTTTTGAGCTTCTCTATAACTTTCCCAAGTCATTTATGAATTGTTAGGACTGATGGCTCGGTCACCAGGTAGTTTATTTGCTTTGTAGAACCAAATCCCAATGTTGAAGTCTTCGCTGGTTCCAAATGGCCACCGTGCAAAAATTTTATTGAGAGGATCTCAAATATGAATTTTGACTGCGCCAGTAAATCCAAAATATCTATTTTAGAATAGGTAGACTATTGGTTTGGGTCCCAATGAACTCGAGCTCATTTTGACCTATTGATCAGAAATTTAAAAAATTAAAATTTTAGGTGTGGGATCTATATTTGGTCAAAAGAACCTCGAATTAAAAATCCACCTTTGCCAACACATCCAAAATATTGAATTGTCTGGTTACATATTTCCTTTGAAAATATTGGATTTCAGATGCATCCCAAGTTATTGGCCGAAACTTGGAATTTAATTCCAAGTTTCAACTATCATATAGTGCAGCAAAGGACCACGATCGGGGAAGGAGACTCGCGATCATGATGTCGTGATTGAGGCACACGTGGGTTCATGATTATCCTAGTTAAGGGCCTGGGGAGGGTTATTGAAATGCCCATTTTGGATGATAATTGGCCATCTTCTTCCTCCATTTAGACATAAAAACCCTAATATGGTGTGCTAATCACAAATATGGTCATGATGGGTCACTTGGGATCTTGATTATAATTTTTTATCATGATTATCTTAAGATTTAATTTAAGAATCCTTTGAATTCATGGTTGAATTTCTTAGTTTAGACCCAAAGCCCCAATTTATCTTAGGGGTTGATTTTAGTCCAAAGTATGCCTAATTTTCACCTATTTCTTCAGCGTTATGATTCCTTGTGCATGTGTGAACCTAGGGTTGACCTTGTAAATGTGTTTTCCATATGTGAGACTAACTTGGTGTTTTTGGTGTCGTTTTATCACCCAAAGAATAATAGTGCAATATGGGTATCATTAGACTCGTATTAATAAGTAGATTATTATTTTGATAATGTGTTTCCATTTTGGGGATTATGACGTGAAGATAAGCATATGGTGCATGATGTGAAGTTTTGCGAGTCGGCTTCTAGGTAGTCTTCTATCTACTCTTTTTCGTAGATGATGTAAGATATATATTGTGTGTGAATGTGAGTGCCATGATTGATTATAGATAGAATGACTTAGCCTTGATTATTGATGTTTGAGGATTAGATGAGGGTTTTGTACCCGTAAGATGGTAAGTTTATATAACCTTTTAGAATCTTATTGCCCTATCCCTAGTTTGGGTTAATTTGTATTATGGACATGATGAAATTCTATGTTTGGGTTGTGTTTGAAGTATGTTTAGTATGTTGAAACCTTATTGGACTAGTGTGGTGACCTTGGAACTGTCAGTTGGGTAGAATTGACATAAATGCCTATGTTTCTAGACCAAGTTCCTACCTTAGAATTAGTTGTGGCTTCATCTAGAAGTTGGACTAGATACCTTAGCCTAGTTTAGGGAATGGTTCTCCTAAATATGAAAATTGAGGATTAGAAGTGGGATGGTCTGGCCTACTTAGGCCCAAGACTTGTGTTAGCCTTGTGGACTTAGTTGTGGATGTTAGGAAGAGTTGAGATTAGTAAACTTTAGTATAAGGTTACTTCGTGGCTTATTAAATAATGATGTACTTTTCCCTTGATAATGATATTTGGGCCTATAGAGATACTATTTTCTTTTTTATATGACATTTGACCTATAGAGATGTTATTTTCTCTTAGATTTGATATTTGTCTCGTAGAGATGATATTTCCTCTTAGATATAACATTGGTTCCTTAGAGATGATATTTTTCTTAGATGTAATTGTTGGGCCTATAGAGATGCTATTCTTATTATATATAATAGTTGGACCTATAGAGATGCTATCCCCATTTATATATGATATTGGGTCTATAGAGATGCTATCTTTTTTTATTATGATTATTGGACTTATAGCCTCTTAGATATGAAAATTTGATGAGAGAGGTGGCATTCCTTGTAAGTCATGATCTATGACCTATTTATATGAGATATCTTACAGATTATTTCATGCTTATTGATGTTATGCCTCCTATATGAGAGATGATTATATACTTATTGATATGATTTCTGCTAGGTGTGAGATGCCTCCTATATAAGAGATGATTATATACCTATTGATGTTATGCCTCTAAGATATGAGATGCCTTCTATATGTGATATTATTTGAGATATGCTATGGCTTACAAATGTGATTATTGATATGAGTTTCAGATGTGTATATGGGCTGTGATTATGGTGTGGTGGTTATTCAGGACATTATTGGGTTGAGGGTCTTATTATGACATTGGTTTGATATTCGGGAAGTGTTTACCTTTGTAAGGGATGCAATTATTGTTTATAAATATACATATATATGTTTGTGGACACATCTCTCTGGTATGGGGTGGAGAAAGATGTGGTATGATGCTTATTATTCCACTTATGGAATACTGGTGATGGCATGCATCAATTTGGTATATTCATGATTATTATATCGGTAATTGATGTGATTCTAGCTGAAATATGATCTTATGTCTGTTCTTCCTAATTATCGGTTAAGTTATGTAGTTGCTGGTTGTTTATTAGGTGGATATTACTCTTGATGCCTTAGTTTATGATATCGATTAGTTGTTAAATGAGAAGTGTGTATCCATGAGGCTAGATAATAAGAGATGTTAGTGATAAGAGATGACTTGAAATTAATAATGAATAGTTGGTAAATGAGGATTAGTTGGTAATGATGGTTAATTAATGAATATTGTTAGTTAATTTAAGTTGGTTAGATGATAAATGGTAATGTGTGGACTTGTAATGATTAATGACTATATATTAATTAGTTGATAATGATGATTAGTAGATAAATAGAGATTATGGTCTAGTGATGAATCTTGACTAAATGTTGGGTATTGACTACTTGTTAACAATGACTAGTTGCTATCCCACAAATAAGGATTATATGAAGGATAATATTTAGGTTAATAATTAGAGGTCATGTAAAGACTAGCGAGCTAGTGGTTTAATGATAATAAGCGTCGGTTAGCTAATATAGAATAGTTGGAAAGTATCAACAAGAGAGACATTTTTATGATAGTAAGATTATAATTATGAGTATACAAATAGGCTCGTAGATTTGCCATTCTTTTTTCACATCCTGAGTCGTGCACCTATTTTATGTCTATAAATACATGGGTATTGATGTGTGTGATTGTACTGATAATCGGCAAGGCCGGAGGATATTGTGATACTTATTGATACCCGACAAGGCTGGAGGACATTGTGATGTTGATATTGATACCCAACATGGTCGGAGGATACTATGATGATGTATTGATACCTATCAAGGCTGGAGGTTGATTACAATGACAATGGTCATAATGATGACAATTATGGTAAAGATAATTATGATGATGATATTGTGATATTAATTGTGTACTTTTCATTCGTTCCTGCATGTGCATCGCCTATCACGAGTATGCACCTATGCCTATCAACCGGTATGGGTTGGTTGCATAGATATGGATGAATATTATGCCTTGTGTTGTTATATATTGATTGAACCTTCTAAATTTAAGCCAGTGGGGGTACGCATAGACTCGACTAGGTCTTTGGTTATCCGAAATAGCCAATTATCCAAATTATTATTGATATTGTTAGTATAATTGTTGTGATCATTATTATGGCTAGCTTATTATAGATTTTTCATTGATTCGGTATCAATATTTGAGGTATGTCTACGACTTCTTCTATCTTATGATTACGCTATTATGCATAATTATTTTATGTCTAGGCATGTGGATTAGAAGCCCTAGGTATGATAGTATTAAATCCTGGGAATATTTTAATAAGGTCCTAGAATGAGGATATGATGATCTAGGTTATGCTCTAAGATGTTTCTTGGCCTTGTATATTTCCGTAAATATTATCCTTCGCTCTTAATTTGTATATTTCCATAAATATTATCCTTCGCTCTTAATTTGTATATTGGCCTGGGATATACGGTATAGTATTGACATCTATTAATTGTGGCTGGAATAAGATAGTTCACCCTGATACTTACTTAGTTTTAGTATGTTAAACTCTTGGACTTGAACAGGATAGTTGTCCCTTATTATTCTCATTGAATTGTTATATGATTTGTGGACTCTTGGGTGTAGTTTCCATACTATTTATATGTTATATATGTTTGATTTATCTTTGGAGCTCAGTTGGTAGTTGCCTACTAAGTACCATTTGTTTGGTACTCATACTACACTTTTACAGCCTGAAGAACATAGTACGAATTATAATCATTGATGTGTTCATCATGCAGAGCAAACATGGTTTGGAGACTTAGAGTGAGCTCCTAACATTTAAAGTATTACTTATCTCTGTCTTTTGTATTGACTAATCTTTATATAATGTTTGGTGATAAGTTGTATCAGTGTAGGTCCATTGTTGTTTAACTTTTGTGCTCTTATGATATTAGAAGCTCTTGTACTAATACCACCAGGTTTTAGGATTCTATTATGTATTGATCTTTATTTCATTTATTTTGCACTTTTTTCCTTATATTTTTGAGTAGTCCACCACTAGCCGTTCCGGACTATGGGTTGGCTTACTTAATAGTAGGTTATGGTAAGCGTCATCATGACCTGAGAAATTGGTATTATAGCCTAGGTTTCATCAATGCATTATTACTAGAGGTAAGTGTTAGTAGAGTCTTGCTGATCGGTACGGAGACTTCTATAACCTATCTTTGGGAGGTTGCAGGGACACTTTAGGAAATTCACTTCTTGACTCCTTATCGTGTGCCCGCATGCCTATGAACCTCGAACATATTCTTTGACTCTATTCTATCCCCAAAGGATAATCAACCTTGTTGATAGATGTGGATGAGACTTCAACATGTATTTCTAAAGATTCAGCACTACATCAGACTTGAGAGCCAAATATAGATATCAAAGATCTTCAGTGGCAACCAAAACAAAGATTTGGGCCAGCTTAGGCTCCAATTGAACTTGTGACTAGTTTAGACTTTAAGGTTCAGCATTGGGAATTCGAGTCATGTTGTAGATCCCTCTCAATCATAGACGACATTTGATTCATCAAGTAGCCCTCAGACCAGAGTTGAGTCTATTGGTGTTCATCAGAGTTCTTTACCAGTTTTGAGTACGAAATTAGATTTCTCGTATAGTCTAGGCATTTTTCTATGCTACATCATTTTGACCTAACATTGGTGCATGGATATGTTAGAGGGTTAGTATTGTCACCCTATTTGGCTTTGAAGCACTTTATAGTAGTTAAATCTTTCTTTTCTCAGGTTGTTGATTTTGAGAGGACCATAGAAAGCATGTATGGAGACTTGTGGAAATGGAGGCAAGAGGTATGCCATTAGTAAAGTGCTATTGGTATCTTATCCAACAATGAGGATTCTTCCAGTAGAGTTCAGTTTCACCTGCAGCCCAACAAGCTTTACGCAGACCGTATTCCATACAATGAGTAGTTCTCAGATTAGTCATGATGATCATAGTGGGTAGAGTCCCCATCAAACTAGCAAAGTGTGGTATGGTTCTTTGAGCAATGGAGACCATTTTAGATTATGAGAGGCAGTATCTCAAATTATTCTAGGATCTTAGTTTGGTTATGTCATGATGAGACACCAGTTCTGGGAATGCCCCAGATATGAGATAAATGATCATTTAGAGTTAGCACATATTCCCCGCCAACCTAGAGTTCTTGAGATAGGCTATTATTTTGGAAGTATGGGCATATTTTTGCAGATTTCTTTTAGATTTAGTAGGCCAGTCATTTGTGTTCAGTTTGTGTTCTCTCTATTGATGCTAGGAGTTGCTACAATAGTAAAGAGACTGACTACTAGTCTAGAGAATGTCCCAAACATGGGATTTCCAGTCAATTAGTTCATTTATATCAGCCTTGTGATATTGTGGCATATTCAGTTAGAGATAGTGTGTGTGGTACCTCAGTTAATGATTCAGTCGGTCGGTCCGAGTTGGACCGGTTCAGATTTTATTTTCCCTATGTCAATCAAGCATGTAGTTAAGGATGTCACCATGATTGTTGTGTGCAATACCCCACATTTTGGACTATAATGAAAATCCGTCATTCTTATGCGTAGACGTTTTAAAATCCTCGAATGGTAATCAATTATGTAGTGGGGGAATCTATTTGACCATGAACTTAGATCATAGAGGTTCCCTAACTCAAGTACAAGTTGAAAGATTTCCTATCGTTCAAGTTTTAGTGAGCGTCAAAACTTGTGTTAACTTTAATCGGTCATAAATCCTTGTATATATTGAATTATAGAATGTACTATATATCTAATGAAAGCTCTTTTAATTAGCTTTCTAACGATACCAATTTCGCCTAAATCCAACCCCCGAGAAAGAAGTTATGACTTTGTAAAGTGGAGTACATTGCCTAATGTAAGGTGTACGACGCACAACCTAAAGTATGCCATAAGGTGTGCGATGCACAACCTAATGTATGTGATAAGGTGTCTGATGCACACCCTAATGTGTGTGATAAAGTTTACGCTACACATGTTGTAGTCCAGGTGACTTAAACAGTCCTTTTTTGGGGAAAAATGGTCCTTTTTCCACCCCTATATAATGCCTAAACATGGAATTAAGCCCTTATTTCACCAAAACATTTTCTTTCTCTTAAAATTCTCTCAATAAAACAAGCTAGGGTTTTCATAGAAGATTCAAGTTCAAGCAATTCTCTCCACTAATCTTCATCAATTTAAGAAATAAGGTATGCGTAATGTTCATCCACGGATCCCTTTCATCCGTAGAGCTCAAGAACCATAATTTAAATAATGTATTATGATCTTTATGTTGTTGTGTGATTATGGTCATGTTGATGGTTGTTGATTGTGTTTCAAGATGGTATCTAAATGTGCTTCCAAGAAGTGTATGCGCATTTAGTTGGAAACCCATGAATTTGGATGGTTCAAGATTTCTAAATTTGTTAAGTACACCTATGCTCAATATTATGCATATGAGGTGTTCGATAAAATGCCTAGAATGATAAAAATCATGTATTATAACTTAGGGGTGAACTATATGATAAATTCATGCTAGTCTATTATGTTCAAAGAGCTCACTTCTCATTTTTGTGCAATATATGTGTTAATGGAATGTACATGATGATTGGGGAATGGATTCATAGTGTGTCTATATGCTTTCCATGCTATGAACAAGGGCATGATATTGAAGTATCACATAAGTTATCCCCAAATTATTACAATATGAACTAAATGTTACATGTTTGCCATTCCTTTATGCTTAAATGGTTTCCATGCCATTGTTATGAATAGTATATGTTGTCTGAATGCCCATGATATTAGAATATGAGATTTATGACTTGATCATAAGCATTCCTATTCATGTTATATATTATGATGACCATGTACTTTATGAAATTCCTCACTCATGTATTATGGATTGTTATTGATGGTCATGTACTCAAGAAAGTCAAGTAGTGTCAGTTTCCTTCCATCGAGTCCTGGGGGTACTTGTATTCGAAAAATATAGCTATGTGCCTAGAGATATGTCATGTTATCACGATACTCTTAGTCAAGCGATGATCTATAGAATTCAATCAGTCATGTGACTCAGGAAAACTCAGTAATCTCAGTAATCTCAGTAGTCCAGTAATCTCAGTAATCTCAGTGCTCAGTAACCTCAGCAACCTCAGTATTCATAATTAATCTCAGTCACTTCAGTACTCTCAACAAGTCAGTCAGAACTCAGTATATTCTGTTAGTCATCAGAATACAGTAAACTTAGTTTAGCTCCGCTAAATAATACCACTAGTATCATTCTAGTTAATTAGTATTAGTTCAGCTAATCAGTTCAGTTCAGTTATTCAGTTCATCTTTGTTATTCAGTTTAGTGTCCTTCAGATGGGAGTAGAAGTTAGCACCGAGTGAACCCAAGGATGGAAACTTACCTGCCAGTTCAGGGTGTGATTCTTAGTAGTCATCCTTGTATTCCATAACTACATAGCCAGTGTAGGTTGGGACATCTTAACCTACCGAATTAGGGTTGATGTGGTGGCTTAACCTATCAGTTTAGGGTTCTTACCATTCTCATTTGAGTACCTACCAGATAAGGTTCACTCACAACTGTCCTTATCAGTGGCGTGGTATTGACACCCTCTAGTTGGGGCAGAGACTGAACCCCAACTTAGCTATATGTGTTATTGGGTCATATCGGTTAGAAAACTACTTCCCACAGACTCAGTTTTAGTCCCAATCTTAGTAAAAGAACTCAAATAGTTCTTCAGATTTTAGGACTATCAGAAAAAGTCTACTCAAAAATAGAATGGAACTCAGGTAGTTCCTTCAAATTTATGGACTGTTAGATACAGTCACTTATGCTATCAGTTATATCAGTTCTCAAAACTCATGTTAGCTGTCACATCAGCTATCAGAATTCATGATATCAGTATTTAGCTTTAGAACTGTTAGACATAGTCAACCAAACCAGTTCTTTATAATTTAAACTATCAGAAATAGTTGTTTATACATTTAGTATCTCAGTATCAATACACTCATGTTGTCAGTATTCAGACTCAGTAGGCAGTATCTCCACGAGTTCAATTACAGTTACGTATGCATGTATGTATTCTGACGTTCATATTAGTTAGTATTGTTTATGCATATAACCCTTTGCATTTAGCCTACCTCACTCATACACTCAATACATTCAGACCGTACTGATGCGTTTGTGCTATAGTGCTTTCTCTTATGTTACACCATATGTTCAGAGGCATGAGCTTTAGGTCAGCAGTAGCATTCTAGTGTTCATAGTTTGCAGTGAGTCCTTCTCATTCGAGGATAATATGACTATTTCTTCATTTACTATTTTAGTTCAGTTGCTAGATGGAGTTAGTTGGGGACATGGTCCCATCAACTCTTTATTCAAACAGTTTAGAGGCTTTCCAGACTATAGCATGTCAGACAGTTAGTTCTGATTTGTTTTGGTATTGTAATACTATTTTCAGACAAATTCTTATTAGATGTTTATTTAGATTTGAACCTTATGGCCATTCAATATATGTTTCCACATTTTCATGATATATTATGCAGTGTACAGGTATAGATATTAGTCATGGGTTAGCTTGTGGTCCTTCGGGGTCATGAGCACTGTGTAGCATTCCGATTCAGAAAATCGGGGTGTGACAAACTTGTTATCAGAGCCTAAGGTTCAATAGAGTCCTAGGAAATCTGAAAGCCAGATCTAGTAGAGTCTTGTACATGCATGTTTTGTGTATCACACTTATGTGCAAGAGGCTATGAGATGTTTTAGGAATAGTTTCCCTTCTTTCATGTCTCAGATCATGCTATAGCAAGGTTCTCTAAGAAACTCATATAGATTCTGATCATGCTTCACTAATGTTAATTCCACCTTACTTTCAAGGTAACAGAAATAGTAAAGCTCATGTCCTAAAGATAGGGATTTCTCAGACAGTATCCTATCAGTTAAGTTATGTTCTAAAGTTGTACAGATCTTATTCATGATCATAAGAACTCATTCTCGAACCCAAATTTAGATATGCCATTCGATCCCTTCTCAAAATCCTATGATAGTATGTGACCCAGAGTTAGAAGCATAAACCCAGGAGTTTAGCAATAGACAAGTTGGGATACAATATCCAAATTGAATAGATATGTATTCATAGGGATAGTTGAGCTATAATAAATCAATAGGCTTGAACAGTGTGAGTTAGAAATTTAAGTTTATTGAAATGAAATTAAGCATGAAAGTGTGAATGTAATATTAGTAGTTTATGAGGAAATAGAGGCAGATAATGTGTTTAGTAAGGCGAGTATGTGATGATTTGAGTGTAAGTATATGATGATGATTTTAGTGCAGTTCAAAGATTAGTTTAGTGTTCACAGACTTATAATGATGGCTTTAAGCTAAGGGAGAGATGATAGATCAAGTAACCAAGTCAGGCTCTCAGATTCCAGTAGTAGTGCCAGTATGTACAGAAAGCAGTTTGGGAAGGCGATTCCCGACCCATCCTTATCTCAGTGTAAAGCTTCATACTTCAGTTTGCATAGTGCCTATGCATACTTCATGTCTCAGATTCCATGGATATAGCTTATGTTCATACGTATGCCATAAAATTGTCTGTGCTTTCAGTTCCTAGTATAGGAAGTTCAGTTCTAGCTCACTCAGTAATACAAATCATGTTCCATGAACTTAGAAATTCTAGAATCAAGTCATGCAGCTCATGACTCATGTACACGTATCATGCTCCCCAGTATACTCAGTTTCCATGACTAATGCTATGCCTTCACTGATCAGATAAATTCACACTATATCATGTATATACTCAGTTCAGACCTTTTTGGTAAATCCTTGTTGTTGATATTCTATTCCTCAAGTTTCAGTCATGTGTCAAGTTCAGTCAGTATCCATTCATATTTCATGTTCTCCTAATTTAACCCTTTATGAGAATAGTATACTGTTGAGAAATTGCTTAGATGGGAGAGAGTTTATGTTTTATGTTAAGAGTAGATTATTGCATGCATGTTTTATACGAGGATGTAGATACGAAGATAGGCTTGAATATCCTATTAGTATGCAAGCAAAGGGCTAGCAGGAGGTAGAACTTAGAAATTGGAAAAATAAATTCAGAGTGTGAATGTATATTCAAATCCTTGACTCAACACTCAGTAATTAGTGCTCAGTCTCATAATTAAGCACTTCAGTATCAGTCAAAACCTCAGTTTCGGTATTCAGTTCTTGGGACCCATCATTTAGTTCCAGTATGGATCCTAGTTACAGTCTTAAGTTATAGTGTCAGCTTTGGATCTGTATTCAGCTCAGAAATTCAGTTTAGTTTTAGACTTTCTTGACCATAGCATACAGTTATCAGCTACTCAGTTATAGGTATTTCAATACCTCAGTCTATGGAATGTTTCCAAATCATTAATATGCTTGGTCCTGCGTTTTTAAAAAATATAGCTTTCATGAAATCCATGATCATTTACCTCATGTTACTCAGTCAGTCTCTTCTCATATGTATAATAATTTATGGGCTCAGCCCAGCTACTCAGATTAAGTACAATTCAGTCTTGCATACCCAGCATTCAATTACCAATTACTCAGTTAATCAGATAGGTCAGTATGTCTATGCATTTGTGCATCACGCTTCAGTTTCAGATCTCAGATAATCAGTCATGATTTCGTACCTAGGTGTTTTAAGAATTTCCTCAACTTTCTCAATATCTCTGCAAGGTCAGTCCATCATCCTTTAAGGGACATAGTGTCCCAAGGGTGAGATACACTATATCCCCCAAACTTTCTTGATTTAAACATGTTATTTTCCCTTATAAATCTATCTTGGAAGAAGTGTTACTTATGAGCCAACCCTCTAGCTTCAAAACTCAGCAGCAAGCTATGTACTTAATGGCTCAGTGTAGCCATAATATGATACTCTGTCCATATCACACATTACAGACTGAGTTCAGCTCATTTATTATGTCCCAGACTCAGTTATGCTCTTATATTTCTGCTCATGCATATTGAGTAATCAATCTCAGACTCATCAGTATTTTCAGTTCATGGTAGCAGTCTTCTTTGAGCTTACTCATTCTCATGTCCAAATTTTAATACAAACTTGGTATTCAGCTCCACGCTCAATTCCCAGTTCAACCTTGGTATCTTTACCATTTCATATTCATTTGTATGATCATGAGCTAGTTCAGTCATATATTCGTGCATCAGATATGCATGATCAGCTTATCAGTACTCTCCCTCATGTACTTATGAATCAGTTACGCATGCATCAGATATGCGTGTTCAGTATGATATGTTCAGCTTATCAATCATGCCAGCTATGAAATCATGATCAGTAATTGATGCTCTATATTCACATCAGTTGTCTTTTCTCTTATCTCATCCATTTTCATTCGAGGACGAATATTCCTAAGACGAAGATATTGTAATACCCCACATTTTGGACTAGAATAAAAATTCGTCATTCCTCTGCATAGACATTCTAAAATCCTTGAATCCTATGTATATTTAGTGTGTTAATCAATTATGTAGTATGGAAATTTATTTAAGCATGAATTTAGATCATAGAGGTTCCTTAACTCAAGTACAAGTTGAAAGTTTTCCTATCGTTCAAGTTTTAGTGAGCATTAAAACTTGGATCAAATTCAATTGGTAGTAACTTCTTGTATATATTGAATTAGAGGGACTACTATATATCAAATGAAATCTCTTTGAATTAGCTTTCTAACAATACCAATTTCTCCAAAATCTGACACTCGAGCAAGAAGTTATGACTTTGGAAAATGGAGTATGTTGCCTAACGTAAGGTGTACGATGCACAACCTAAAGTATGCCATAAGGTGTGCGATGCACAACCTAATATGTGCGATAAGGTGTGTGAAGCACACCCTAATATGTGCAATAAGTGTGCGCCGCACATGTTGTAGTCCAGGTGACTTAAAAAATCCATTTTTAGGCAAAATGGTCCTTTTCCCACCCCTATATAATGCCTAAACACTAAATTAAGCCCATATTTCACCAAAACATATTCTTTCTCTCAAAATCCTCTCAATAACACAAGCTAGGATTTTCATAGAAGATTTAAGTTCAAGTAATTCTCTCCATCAATCTTCATGTAATTAAGAAATAAGGTATGCATAGTGTTTATCCATGGATCCCTTTCATCCATGGAGATCAAGAACTATGTTTTAAATAATAAATTATGATCTTTATGTTGTTGTGTGATTATATTCATATTGATGGTTGTTAATAGTGTTTCAAGATGGTATCTAAATGTGTTTTCAAGAAGTGTATAGGCATGTTACTTGGAAACCCATGAATTTGGGTGGTTCAAGATTTCTAAATTTTTAAAGTACATCTATGTCCAATATTGAGCTTTTAAAGTGTTTGATAAAATGCCTAGATTGATAAAAATCATGTATTATAACTTATATGATATATGATAAATTCATTCTAGTCTATTATGTTCAAAGAGCTCACTTGTCATTGTTGTGCAATATATCTGTTAATGGAATGTACATGATGATTGGGGAATGGATTCATAGTATGTATATATGCTTTCCATGCTATGAACAAGAACATGATTTTGAAGTATCACATAAGTTATCCCCAAATTATTACAATATGAACTAAATGTTACATGTTTGCCATTCCTTTATGCTTAAATGGTTTCCATGCTATTGTTATGAATAGTATATATTGTCAGAATGCCCATGATATTAGAATATGATATTTATGACTTGATTATCAGCATTCCTATTCATGTTATTATTATGATGACCATGTACTTCATGAAATCCCTCACTCATGTATTATGGATTGTTATTGATGGTCATGTACTCAAGAAAGTCAAGTTGTGTCAGTTTCCCTCCATCGAGTCCTGGGGGTACTTATAACCAAAAAATATAGCTGCGTGCTTAGAGCCATGTCATGTTATCATGATACTCTCAGTCAAGCCATGATCTATAGAATTCAGTCAATCATGTGACTCAGGAAAACTCAGTAATCTTAGTAATCTCAGTACTCCAGTAATCTTAGTAATCTCAATGCTCAGTAATCTCAGAAACCTCAGTATTCATAGTTAATCTCAGTCCCTTCAGTACTCTAAACCATTCCTCAGAACTCAGTATATTATATCTATCATCGGAATCTAGTAAACTTAGTTTAGCTCCGCTAAATAATACCACTAGTATTAGTCCAGTTAATCAGCATCAGTTAAGCTAATCTGTTCTGTTAAGTTATTTAGTTCATCTTAGTTATTCAGTTCGGTGTCCTTTAGATAGGAGTAGAAGTTAGCACCGAGTGAACCCAAGGATGGGAACTCACCTGCCAGTTCAGGGTGTGATTCTTAGCAGTCATCCTTGTGTTCAAGAACTACATAGACAGCGTAGGTTAAGATATCTAAACCTATCAAATTAGGGTTGATGAGGTGGCTTAACCTATCAGTATAGGGTTTCCACCATTCTTATTTGAGTACTTGCCAGATAAGGGTCACTCACAGTTGTCCTTACCAGTGGCGCGGTATTGACACCCCTCCAGTTGGGGTAGAAACTTGACCCCAACTTAGCTATATACATTATTGGGGCATGTTGGTTAGATAAATACTTCCCACAGTCTCAGTTTTAGTCTCAGTCTCAGTAAAAGAACTCAGATAGTTCTTTAGATTTCCAAACTATCAGATACAGTTTACTCAGAAATAGAAAGAAACTTAGATAGCTTCTTTAGATATATGGACTATCATATACAGTCACTTATGCTATTAGTTATATCAGTTCACAAAACTCATGTTATCAGTTACATTAGCTATCAGAATTCATTATATCAGTATTCAGCTCCAGGACTATAAGACACAGTCAACAGACTAGTTCCTCAAAATTCAAACTGTCAAAAATAGTTGTTCATCTATTCAATATCTCAGTATCAGTACAATCATGTATTCAATATTCAGACTTAGTAGTCAGTATCTCCACGAGTTCAATTACAGTTATGTATGCATTTATGTATTCTCACGTTTATATCAGTCAGTATTATTCGTGTATATAACCCTTTGCATTTAGCCTTTCTCATTCGTATACTCAATATATTCAGGAATACTAATGTATTTGCGCTATGGTTCTTTCTCTTATGTTACACCATAGGTTCAGAGGCACGAGCTCCAGATCAACAGTAGTATTCCGGTGTTCAGAGTTTACAGTGAGTCCTTCTCATTCGAGGACTATAAGATTATTTATTCATTTACTATTTTAGTTCAGTTGCTAGATGGAGTTCATTGGGGACATGTCCCATCAACTCCTTATTCAGATAGTTTAAAGGCTTTCCAGACTATAGCATATCAGACAGTTATTTTAGATTTGTTTTGGTATTGTTATATCATTTTCAGACATTGGCTTATCAGATGTTTATTCAGATTTGAACCTTATGGACATTTTGTACATGTTTCTATATTTTCATATTATATTATGTGGTGTACAGGTATAGATATCAGTAATGGGTTAGCTTATGGTCCTTCGGGGTCATGAGCACCATATAATATTCTGATTTAGAAAATCAGGGTGTTATAGTGTGCTTGTATCTCCTATATTTATCTCTTGTTATATGTATTAGGGTTTCCATATCCATTGATGATTATATGCCACGATGAATTGATATCAGTCATTATGTTCCTTATTAATGATTTTATCATTATGTTACTACTCCATGGTTTATTTCTTTTAGTAGTGGATGGAGTAGATCTGTATGGACATTTTCCCTTTTAGGTATAGTTTTTTGGGTTTGAGTTCTATTTATCTTGGAACATTAGCCCTATTTTGGCCTTTAAGTGGTACATGATGTTGATGTTTATTTTGGAACCGCCTATTCAGTATATTAATTTTGATATTCTTATTGTTATTGCTATCACTACATGAGGTTATTGATATTGCTTGATATTATTACTTGATGTTATTGATTCTTGTTGGGTAGCTATATAAACTAGTGTTATCTAGTTAAAATTTTATTTTCTTTTGATGTTATTCAGTTGCTTGAGTAGATATAGCCCAATGTAATAATTTCTTTCACCTAGCACGGTGAGGTTAACTGTGTTCTCTCTTCGTTAGTTGTATTAGATTAATTCATGAATGTATTATGATGTCAAATGTAGGTTGACCTTCTGTGTCTCTATTATGATTCTAGGGTCGGCGATTTAGTTGTATCACCCATTTTTGAGTTTGGGATCCTTAGACTTACCTTATGGGTTGTGAAAGTTTTTTCCTTGGTTATACTTTTCAATATAGCCTATGTTGATCTCGACCAATTTTTGGATTCATTCTTCATTTGTGGCTACTCCATTATCTGATAATAATTTTGATATTGATATTGAGATGTTGTGATTCATCTTATAAGGTTGTTGGTTTCGTTCCCTTGGGATGGTTTACCCTATTATTAGTGTGGGGATCAGATAATCTTTTGTTATTGTTATAGTTTTGTCTAGTAGAGTTGGAAAGTTAGAGGTAAGTGGCCTTTCCTATAATCGCTTCATGAGTTGGTAAGTTGAAAATTCTTTATCTCAAGTCATTGATTTTTTGTTAGCGTTTTTTGACTTTGACCTTGGTTTTGAGATTGGCATATTTCTTCTTGATGATATGATTTTTGGGTGGATACAGGAGATCCCCATTTCAGAGTTTGTGCATCCTAATGAGGCTTGGTGGTGTGTTTCTACTTGATGATATATGCCTATGGCTATTCTTTTTTGTGATAGAGTGTTAGATTAATTAGTTGTCAGCTAATTTCTCTGAGTTGCTAGAGGTTTTACCAATACAGGTGTGCTTTTTAGCCTTGGTACGTTTTTGAGTATATTTGGATAGTTCATGACCTCCAGCTGTTATGGAGTAAGTTATTTGTATTTTCAACCGGTGATTTATCGTTTGGCATGATTCTATTTTGTGGATATATTTCATACCCTCTAGATAGGATGGAGTGGTTGCTTGTGTTTTTAGTCAATGTTTATCCCTTTGGTAATTATTGTCCATCAGATATTTCTCTACTGTAGCTTGGTGAGATTTATCTTAGATATGTTAGATTTAGATACTAAAGACGATTTGAATGGTTGGTAATGATAAAGTCTTTTTGGTTTAATTTTTACTTGACGCCTCAGAATAGCCATTTGGAAGTTGTGATAGATTTGGAGAATTAATGCCTACCCATCCTTGAGTTTTGTTGGGGTAGTTGAGATTGAGCAATTGATCCTTGGTATTGAGATTTCAGCTTGGTATGTTGAGCTTGTGTGTAGCTTTTGTTTTAGACTTGCCTTTGTTCAAATTTAATTTATAAGATAGTTGAACCTACTCTGTGATTGCCTATTAGATCTTCTCGACATTGGTTAGATTATAGTTGATAAGTATTCAGATGATAGCCCATGCGCCCAATATTGGTTGTTTCTATTTTGACCTCAATTTTAGTTTTCTTGGGGAAATTTAGGATGATTTACTCAGTCGGAGTAATATACTTGGGTTGGATTCAGTATGGCTTTGTTCTTGGTAGGTAAGACATCCTGGAGTGAAATATTTAGTGATGAGTAATTATACCTTGGATTTTAAGATTTTAGTCTGATTTTTATTCGGACTAGTTGCAACAGTGGCATGGATTGCATTCCTTGACTATCTCCATTTGTGTCCCCTGATAGTGCCTTATGATCTTATCCTTATTTCTATCATATGGACCTTCAGTAGATCAATTTTGGTTCTTTGAGTTCCCCGTGATGAGACTCCATGGACAAGACTCAAGTGATTTTCCTCCTAGCTTAGAGTAGATAGCATGTGCAAAATGGTAAAAGGAGTGTATATTTGGATTTAGATTTAGTGGCATGACTCAAGACTTGGTTGGCATTGTCTCGAAATAACCTATGTTTATTTAGGTGAATATAGATATGGTATCAGCATGATGTAATTTAGATATTCGTGCAACAGCTTTTTTAGGTCACTTGGATGCTAATTAGTGGTTAAGTTACGTTTTTGCTATTTGAAAGTAGAATGAGAATGATGGTTTGAAAAAAAGGGGGATACCTATGGTAAAATCCCTTGCAAGTATTGTCTCTTCATTGAGGTTACCTGGGATGTCACGTTAGGATTATGCGAGCCTGTACCTCATCCTTTTGAGCTTTTGAGATTCTTTCTATTCATTTACTTTCGGGGATGAAAGTCCTTTTAGTTGTGGATAATGTAATGACCCTTCAAGTTATTTTCCATGTATATGCTTATTTCCGCCGTATGAGCTTCTCTATAGCTTTCCCAAGTCAGTTATGACTTGCTGGGACCAACAGTTCAGTCACCTTACAATTCATTTAGTTTTAAGAGCTAATTCTCATTTTTAAAGTCTTTGTTGGTTCCAAATGGCCCCTGAGCGAAATCTTTAGTGATACGATCTTGGATGTGAATTTTGATTACACTAATAGATCTGGAATATCTATTTTAGACTAGGTTGACTATTGGTTCGGTGCCCAATGCACTCGAGCTCATTTCGACTGATCAATCGAAAAGTTGAAAATTAAAAAGTTTAGGTGTGCGACCCACATTGGGTCGAAACAACCTAGGATTGAAAATCCAACTTTCTCAATGCGTTCGGAATATCATATTTAGTGTGGTTACATATTTCTTTTGCAAATATTGGATTCTAGATGCATCCCAAGGCATTGGCCGAAACTTGCAATTTAATTCCAAGTTTTAGTTGTCATATAGTATAGCAAAGGACCGCGATTGCAGAAGGAGACTCACGATTATGATGTCGTGATCAAGGCAAGCGTGGATCACCCTAGTTGAGTGAATGGGAAGAGTTATTTATACACCCATTTTGATGAGAATTGTCCATCTTCTTCCTCCATTGAGACCTAGAAACCCTAATATGGTGAGCTAATCACAAATTAATCATGGTGGAAGACTTGGGAGCTTGATTGTGTTTTTTTATCGTGATTATCTTCAAATTTAAGGTAAGAATCATTTCAATTCATGGTTGAATTTCTTTGTTTGGACCCAAAGCCCCAATTTAGCTTAGGTCTTGATTTTAGCCCAAAGTATGCCTAATTCTTCAGGGTTATAATTCCTTGTTCATGTGTGAACATTCGGTAGGTCTCGGAAATATGTTTCTTTTACATGGAACCCACTTGGGGCTTTTTGTGTTGTTTTTGGACCTGAAGCACAATGGTGCAATATGGATATCGTTAGACTCGTATTTGTGAGTAGATTACTATTTTGATGGTGTGTTGGCATTTTGGGGATTGTGAAGTAAAGTTGAGCATGTGGTGAATAATGTGAGGTTTTGTGGTTTGGCTTTCAAGTAGGCTTTTGTCTACTCTTTTTCATAGATGATGTGTGATAAATATTACGTGTGAATTTCAATTCTAAGATTAATTAGGATAGAATGACTTACCTTGATTATTTATGTTTGGGGATTAGATGAGGGTTTTGAATCTGTAAGATGGTATGTTTATATAATCTTTTAGAATCATATTGTTGTATCCCTAGTTTGGGTTAATGTGTAGTATGGACATGATGAAATTCTATGTTTGGTATATGGTTTTAGCTTTGGAGTATGATTAGTATATTTAAACAATGTTGGACTAGTGTGGTGAACTTGGAACCATAAGTTGGGTAGAATTGACATAAATGCCTAAGTTTCTAGACCAACTTCCTCTCTTAAAATTTGTAATGGCTTACTTGACATCTTAAAGTTTTATTAGATACCTTATCCTAGTTGGGGGCATAGTTTGTCTAACTATGGAAATTGAGGATTAAAAGTGGGATGGTCCATCCCACTTAGGCCAAGACTTATGTTAGCCTTATGGACCTAATTGTGGATGTTAGGCATTGTTAAGACTAGAAAACCTTAGTATAAGGTAACTTCGTGGCTTATTGAATAATGATGTATTTTTCCTTGGATAATGATATTTGGGACTATTGAGATGCTATTTTCTTTTTGATACGATGTTTGACCTATAGAGATGTTATTTCCACTTAGACTTGATATTTGGCTTGTAGAGATGATATTTCCTCTTAGACATAATGTTAGGTCCTTAGAGACGATATTTCTCTTAGATATGATTGTTGGACCTATAGAGATGCTATTTCTCTTATATATAATTGTTGGGGCTATAGAGATGCTATCCCTTCTTAGATGTGATGTCAGGCCTATAAAGATGCTATCTCCTTTTTTATGATTATTGGACCTATAGAGACGATATTTCTCTTAGATATGACAATTGGCCGAGAAAGGTGACATTCCTCATAAGTCATGATGAATGACCTATTGATATGAGATATCTTAAAGATTATTTCATGTTTATTGATGTTATGCCTTCTATATAAACGGTGATTATATACTTATTGATATTATGTCTTCTAGATATGAGATGCTTCCTATTTGAGAGATGGTTATATACTTACTGATATTGTGCCTCCTAGATGTGAGATGCCTCATATATGAGAGATAATTATATACCAATAGATGTTGTGCCTCCTAGATGTGAGATGCCTTTTATATGTGATGTGATTAGAGATATGCTATGTCTTACAAATATGATTATCGATACGAGTTTAGAATATGTATATGGGTTGAAGGCCGTGATTATGATGTGGTGGTTATTTCGGACATAATATTGGGCCGAGGGTCATGTTATGATATTAGTTGGATATCCGCCAAGTGTTTATCCTTGTAAAGGATGCTATTACAGTTTATGAATATGCATATATATGTCTGTGTACACATCTCTCCAATATGGGATAGAGAAAGACGCGGTATGATGCTTATTGTTCTAATGATTGAATAATGGTGATGGCATGCATAGATTTGGTACATTCATGATTATTATATCAGTAACTAATGTGATTCTAGATGAAATATGATCTTATGTCTATTCTTCCTAATTAAGGGTTAAGTTATGTGGTAGTTAGTTGTCTATTAGGTGACTATAGCACTTGATGACTTAGTTTATGGTATCGATTAGTTGTTTACCTTGATGTGTGTATCAATGAGGTTAGATAATAAGATTTGTTAGTGATAAGAAATGACTTGATAATGATGATGATTAGTTGGTAAATGAGGATTAGTTGTTTAACAAGGATTAGTTGGTAAACAATGGTTAATTAATGAATGGTGTTAACTAAAGTAAGATGGTTAGATAATAAATTGTAATGTATGGACAAGTAATGATTAACGACTATAGGTTGATTAGTTGATAATGATGATTAGTGGATAAATAGCGATTATGGTCTAGTGATGAATCTTGACTAGATGTTGGGTATTGATTACCTATTAACAACGTCTAGTTGTTATCCCATGAATAAGGATTATGTTAACGATAATGTTTAGGCTAATAATTAGAGGTCATGTGAAGACTAGCAAACTAAGCATTTAATGATAATAAGTGTTGGTTAGTAAATATCGAATAGTCGAAAAGTATCGACAGGAGAGATGCTTTATGATGATAAGATTATGATTATGTGTATACTAATAGGATCGTAGATTTACCCTCCTTTTTCCATGTCTTGAGCCCGTACACCTATTATTAGTCTATAAATATATGTATATTGATGTTTATGATTATATTGATACCCGGCAAGGTCGGAGGATATTGTGATGCCATATTGATACCCGACAAGGCCAAAAGATATTATGATACTATATTGATACCCGGCAAGGTTGAAGGATATTGTAATGATGATATTGATACCAGGCAAGGCCGGAGGATACTATGATGACATATTGGTACCCCTCCAGGCTAGAGTTAATTCACTGATGATGGTCATGATGAAGAAAGCTATGATAGAGATGGTTATGATGATGATATTGTGCTTTTGATTGTGTACTTTGTATTAATTCCTGTATGCACATCGCCTATCACTAGTATGCAGCTATGCCTATTAGTTGGTATGGGATGGTTGCACATATATGGATGAAAAGTATTGTAACTCCCCAAAAATAGGTCCTGAGATGTCACACGATGCTTAGAGCCACAAGTGACCCCAAGATAACCCTTTTACTAGCATTACTCAAAAGCAACTGAAATAAATGCATAAAACTGCACAAAATAGATCGAAGACGACTCTTTCTGAATCTGATCAATACAAATTGAGTTCATATAATTACTACTCTGCTTTTACAACCAAACTAAAATAAAATACATTGACTCTGCTGACTGTCTAAAAAGCCTCAACTAGTATTGACTATAGATAGTTGGGTCATGACTCTAAACTATCCTAACTCAATATGACTGAATCAAGAAAATACAATACTACACAAACTCTGACTGACTTGAGCCATTGAATAAAAAGGGCTCATCCTCTGCTGGCAGGAAGCTGCAACCTATATGATTATGGTATGTGAGCTATGACTTGTACCTACATTATAAGACAATGTAGCACATAGACATATATGTGGATCAACACTTTGAGGATGTACTGAGTATATGGGAATGTATGCATTTAAATGAAAAACATCATTACTCTTTACTTAAATCATGATTGCAATTATGAATGACTCACATGGCTTGAATACATCTGAAATGTAAATCTCATAAATCATGAATGGTGAAACAAGTAATATAAATCTCGTGAGTCATCATACTTAACTCAAAAATCTGTATTCTCATCTTATTCTAAAAATTATGAGCTAAATGAATCTTTAAACAACACTTTCAAAAACTCATGCTTTTATCTTCAGGTGAGTAGAACTTCTTTAAAACTTAAGGAACTTTAAGACAGTAACACTTTTAGAGACTTTGGGACGTACAACTTTGGAGATCTTAAAATATTAACTTTCAAAATATATATACTTAATCTTGAAGAGAATAGGGAACTTCTTTTGGGATTTTATTCTAATTGACATAAATCATGTGAGCTACATGGAGTTCAATGTCTTGCCCACGTTAGAGAGAGCTATTCTATCCTTGCCATTGATGTGTGAGCAGATGCTAACACATTGAGGCTTTTAACTCTAATTAATTGTGAAGTCTTAAGCAACTTTTGTTATATTTGATTGTTTTTGTTGTGTTAATGCAGGTGTAAGTGATAGGGGTAGAAATTAAAGGAAAGAGGAATAAACCAAGTGAAATCTGGTGCAAATGAACTGAAGTGTCTCTGATGACATTTTTTGACGCGTCGTCAGCCTGGTGATTGGTTATCAAAGTTGTCGTCAAGCTTAGACAGAATCTGAAGAAGTGAAGTGAAGTGTAACAACATTTTTGATATGTCTTCACAACTGTGATAAGGCGACAAAATTATCGTCAACTCAAAGAAAAACATGATGATTACTAGTATGGACGTGACGACATTTATGACATGTCGTCACATATTTGATAAGCCGTCAAGATTTTGTCATCAGGAAAAGCAGAAGATGCTGTTACATATTACAAGAGATAGAAACTTGACACACAATATTATATGATCCAAGAATACACATCTAGCTCTATCTTAAATGAATGGCTCATAAGAAAGAGGACATGAATTTAAACTTTAATGGCCTATAACACACTAGAAGGCTCCACTCAAGCTGCTTAATGAAACTTCTAAAAATTCTTGCTAACAAGCCTAAGAGCATTATCAGGAGAGCAAATTAGAACTTGTTGATCATGCTATCTCAAGAATAATACATAGATAGGGAAGTACAGATTTATATTATGGATTTTGAGGAGGAATCTGAAAGCACATATTTCTTGGTCTTAGTACACAACTTTTATGAACATGAATAAAGCACTTTAATCATTAAAACTCAAAAGCATTGATGGGATACTTTCTAGCTCGCTTACAATCCCATAACTATCTATGGAGACTTTCTGAGAAATCTTTATCAATAAAGACTTAAGCTTGACTATTTCTAATATCTTGAAAATAAGGTAGACATGTCCTGAATAGAGTAAGATGAGAATCTTTATAAGTTTCTTCGAGAACCTTTTTATAGCACAATTTAAGACTTAAAAGAATGGAGATATTTCTTATATGCCTTGTATCCTCTCTAAGAAACTACAGACGTCTCCGTACTGTTCCGTAAGGCTCTACTAAACACGGCTTCATAGACACCCTAGGACTCTTGAACTCTGTGCTCTAACACCAAGTTTGTAACGCCCTAAAAACGGGTCCCGAGATGTCATACGGTGCTTAGAGCCACAAGTGACTCCAAGCTAACCCTTCTACTGGCATTATTCAAAAGCAACTTAAATAAATGCTTAAAACTGTACAAAATTGATGGAAGACAACTCCTTCTGAATATGATCAATACAAATAGAATTCACATGATTACAACTCTACTTTTACAACCAAACTGAAATAAAATACACTGACTCTACTGACTGTCTATGAAGCCACTACTAGTATTTATTATAGATAATTGGGTCATGAGTCCCAACTATCGTAACTCAATATGACTTAATAAAGAAAATAAAATACCACACAAACTCTAACTGACTTGAGCCCTTGAATAAAAAGGGCTCTTCCTCTGCTGGCGGGAAGCTGCAACCTGTCTGATTATGGTATGTGAGCTATGACTTGTACCTACATTAAAAGATAATGTAGCACATAGACATATATATGGATCAGCACTTTGAGGATGTACTGAGTATATAGGGGGTATGCATTTAAATCAACAATATCGTTACTCTTTACATAAATCATGCATGCAAATATGAATGACTCACATGGCTTGAATAAATTTGAAATGTAAATCACATAAATGATGACTGGTTCAACAAGCAATATAAATCTCGTGAGTCATCATACTTAACTCAAAAATTTGTATTCTCCTCTTATTCTCAAAACTTATGAGTTAAAGTAATCTTTAAACAACACTTTCAAAAACTCAAGCTTTTATCTTCAGGAGAGTAGAACTTGTTTAAAACTTAAGAAACTTTAAGACCGTAAAAATTTTGGAGACATTGGGACGTACAACTTTGGAGATCTTAAAACATTAACTTTCAAAACATATATACTTTATCATAAAGAGAGTAGGGAACTTCTTTTGGGAGTTTCTTCTAACCGACATAAACCATAAGAGGTACATAGAGTCCAACGTCTTACCCACGTTGGGGAGAGTTCTTCTATCCTTGACATCGGAGTATAACCTTAAATTTCTAGTGATGACTAGCTTAACCCACTTGGGGTAACATAGAAACCTACGGGGGCACATAGTTTTGGTGTATGAGACCTCGGAATCAAGCCCAACTCGGTGCGAAATACTACTCCCTTACTTAGCTAAGAACTTTAAGAAAATCCACCTTAAAACAATTCAACAATACGTAATGGGGGCCAATATGCTTCCCCTTTATCTCAAATCAAAAGATGTAGTTTTATATTTTATCTTGGAACTA